>NC_086323.1:111798423-112000923 GCF_036172605.1 Pelobates fuscus | reverse complement strand
GTTGGCTATTGCTACTGCATTGAAAGAGGGGCTACATAAATTGAAGGTAATTAACATTTTAATATTGTCAACACAAAGAGTGTTATTCACTAAAGTGAGAATTCACATAAAGAAACTGGAACCAGATAACACCAAAACAGAAAATATTGTTGTAGACTTTAATAGGGGCCCAGTGGTCCAAAATTAAAGAAATACTCTGGACACCTATTGTGAAAAATGAATATAAAAGTATCATGGAAAAAAAGTAATTCTACATTTTGCACAAAATGATAATTTTTTTTATTATTTATATAGTGCCAGCAAATCCCATAGCGCTGTACAATGGGTGGACTAACAGACACGTAATTGTAACCAGACAAATGGACACACAGGAACATCGGGGTTAAAGGCCCTGCTCAATGAGCTTACATGCTAGAGGATAGCATATGTCTCCTGATGTTCTTATATATTTGTTTCCAGAAAAATATAGAAAATTGTAGGTGTCCCCTTTCATTGCTTTCCAACAGAAATCGGTGATGAACCTGATCGCCTGCACATTGTTACTCCACTGGTTTCTGTTATGGGAAATAAAGAATGGAAATCACTAACAGCAAAGCCTCTAGTAGCTAACATCCATTTCTACGGGCACTTTTTATTAGGCAAAAAAAACATTTTCTATAGATTTCCTATGCAGGGAAATTTGATATTGGCTAGAACACATTTTGTGGACAAAACGTAGAATGTTGTTTCTTAAATGACAAGCTTGCTTATCCTTACTGTTTATTACAGGAACTTAACCTCTCCTTCTGCGAGATAAAACGAGACGCAGCTCTGACTTTGGTAGAATCGGTAGAAGACAAATCTGAACTGGAGAAACTAGATTTAAATGGTAAAACCAACAGTTTAACCAAGTAAAAAAACAACCGCAATATAAACTGTGCTTGTCTCTGTTACATGAATAAAATTATGTTGTGTTACAGGAAATTGCCTTGGTGAAGAGGGCTGTGAGCAAATACAGGAAATTCTGGCTGGCTTCAGTATGGATAGTGTGCTGGGATCACTAAGGTAAATATAATTTCTTATATTAGTTTTTTTTTTTTTCCTCTCATGGCTTCTAATTCTATTTTACAGATCTCCTTTAACCTGACAGGTGGGAGGATTGGCCATTTAATTATATGGCTTTTTCAGAAAATCTAAGTTTGCTAGCAATATTGCTGCGACTATTTTATAAATAATTTTTTTGTCGTCTTTCAATTTTAAATACAGTTGTGAGTATTTTGATAGGTACATATTAAAGAAGCATTGCACTTCCTGTACAGGTGGTTCTAAATTGGGCCACGTTTTATGTTTTGTTTTTTAGAAGTTTAACAGATTTGGATATATACCACATTTTCACGGTTCATGGTAATGGCATTGGTTATGTTTTCTGCTATAAATGATCTCCATTTCTTTCTCTCAGTGATGATGATGGTGATGATGATGACGAGGAGGACGAAGATGACGACGACGATGATGATGATGAAGATGATGACGAGGAGGAGGATGATGAGGAGGAGGAGGAGGAGGAGGAAGGTCAAGATTTAGATGAGGACAAGACAGAGGGGTCACCCAAAAAAATTCCAACACATGTAAGCACACAAGAATTTACTACTAAAGTGCTGGATGGTAGTACGAAGATTCTAATTGGCTTTGTTTAGATTTGTCATTGGTGTGATTAAAGGAACACTCAAAACACCAGAACATCTTCAGCCTAATGTAGTGGTTCTGATACAAAGAGACTGTCCCTACAGTCTTTCAATTGTTAACATTACCTTTTCTAGTTGCTGTCACTCACACTCAGGCCTTCAAATGGTTGGAAGTGTTTTGTAATGTGGGAACAGTGATTGGTAGTTACTGAAATAATGACTCTTGACAAAGATAAATAAAATATTGTGCTTATCAGCACTCTAGAAGCACTGGAGAATGTTTGCCTCTACAAAAATACTTTCTATAAAGTTGCTGGCAGCAACGATAAATTTGAAGTATATGTGGGTTACTTTGAGTCAGGAATTTGTTTTTAACGGCATATGGGTGACTTTCATATTATTTTTTTCCTTTCAAGGAATCCACACCAATTTCACCTCCTCAGCCCCCCGTTGATGTGTCTACATTCCTTGGCTTCCCCTCTCCAGAAAAACTCTTGCGAATGGGTCCTAAGCGTTCTATCCTTGTAGCACAGCAGGTGAGCTATTTGCACACAGTGGAAATTTGTAGAATCTTAAAATTGGAAAACTTTTTTTTATGTTCAGACGTACCCATGAGTAAAATGGTATAGATTTAAAAATAACTAATTTGTAGATATAGAATATTGAAGAGTTTGCATATTGAGATTGAATTACATAAGATTAAAATGATAAAGAAGTTATTAGGTAATAATGCCTTTTTAAATTTGAGCTCTGTTAAGGATAGCTTCAGGTAGCAGTTACCGTTTTGTAACATTCTGTGACTTTACCTCTGACGTGTGACGTTGGAAAATATATACATATTTTTTGACAATCGTTATTGTTATTAAGACATTTTGGATAGACAGAGTAGGTAAAGGATTTTTTTGTGAAAAGATACACATCGATATTTCCAATCGAAATACGCATAGATTGCATAGTATTTTAAATGCAGTTCTCAATTAATATTTTGAACAATATAAAATGAAATAGCAGTCCTAGAGAAAATCCTCCTCTTAAGGTCTCTCAATCATTTTAATCCGATAAAATCTTATGGTATCAAACGGCAGATTTTTGTGCCACTCTCACTTTAAGAACCCTGGCGGGATCACGTTCCTTGAGTTCGGTGGATCCACCAGGCATACTCCAGACCACAGACCGAGACTGCTGGTAATTGTGAAGCCTTTATTAAGGCTTGTAAAAACATTTAAAACAAAGTATTAAAATCCTTGGAAGGTTCTCTGTAATGCTTTAATCACTTAGCGTTTCTTCCCCTTTTGCATTCTTGGCTCGCCTCACACATAACACGTTTGTCTCCGCCCCCGGAGCTTTGTTAAAAGCCGAGCATTTAGTTTTTACTTTACTTGAAAAATAAAGGCTTCACAATTCTTATATTTTTGTCTTAAGGGTTCAACACGAGCAACTATAATAGAACGCTTTATTTAAGTATCATCAAGTTTGTATATGTCTGTTTTGCACCAACTTCTTGGGTTGATTTATGTATGGAGATATTCGCTTATATTCTTTGTTGGCTGCTGCCTTTTTGTCACAATAAGCACACATGATTGCTATTTACTATTAAATTGCACTTTAAATTGATAGGTTACACTGTTATTCTTGCACTTTGCTCCTATATACAAAAAAAGTCTTCTGTTGTGCTCAAAATATTTTGCACATTCAAGAGACATCCAAATATTTTGCCTTTTAAAGGGATATACACCTAATTTTTTATTTCACTGCTTTTTTAATATTGTTAAATATTTGTAAGCCCATGTTTTATCCACTTATTGTTTTTGGTTGTTCTCTGACGTGGGATACATGTTCATATTGATATTATTGTTTTGTTTTTTTGTATTTTGTGCTAATTATTGGCAGTGTACTAGCACTAGCTCGCTGAGTCTTATGTTAGTCATTCTGGTTATGTCAGACTGTTTCTGAATTGGAATGTGATGGAAACATGTGAAAGCAGGGTTGATGGATGGCTTCCTTAGATACTGATATCGTGTAATTGAATCATGGTTCTTATCTGATCTCCTTTGTTTATTCACTGCTGGTTGAGAATTTGTAGTTAAATATGAAGTTGTACTTATTATAGAGAAACACATATACTAGTCCTTGCTATTATGCTCTAAGACACTGCAGCAGCGTGCCTACTTTATATTTTCCACTCCTGGGGTGGGAAATGTTAGGGATTGGTTTTTCCATTTTCTTTTCTTTTTCTGTACATGCTTGAACTCTGCACCTTAAAAGAAAATCCAAGCCTGTGAGCTGGGATGGGCAGTTTTGAACTGCTCTCAAATCAATCCTCCTTCTTGGATGTTAAGTTTTCTGCTCCTTTCAAAATTAGATAGAGGCAACATTTTTGTATACCAAATCAACTACCTCGGAGTCTGAATGTTGGTGCACTCTGTGTAGGTACAAGCTCCAATAGTTTTTTTTAAATCCTCTGATTTCTAGGCAACGCTATTTTGCATAGGCTTTTTGCCACCTGGTAACTGGAATGGAAATGGTTTTGCATGATTTGCTCTACAGGCCCCCAAGTTCCTTCTGTGCCTCATTCAAACATCTGCTTCATGTCCTCCTGCCTTCTCACCCATGTTTCCTTTGATGCCTTGTTAAACATTCTCTCAGAGGTTTTTATTCTTCCTCCTCCATATAAACTATTGTGTTTTTATAAGGAAGTTTTCCAGACAAGTGTTTGAGACAAAGGTTTACACAAAATGAATTGATCAGAAAGATAAGCTTGGAAGATGTCCAAAATAATACTGTTTACTTTCTGCCCTTCTTTTTAGACTGATGTTTCAAATGTTGAAAAGGTAGTACAGGCTTTTATCCAAATTTCCTCAGTGTACAGAGATGACCATGCAGTGAAGTCTGCTGTTGAAGAAACTGTTGGTATGTGTCTTATTTCTTATTTCTTATTTTTGTATTTTTCCCTAAAGTGTGTGTTTATGCATTTGTTCAATTGTCTTTTCTAGATGGATTGATGAAGAAGGCTTTTGGGAGCTCTATTTTCCAGCCTGATGTATTCATCACAAGCTTACTTGTGCAGATGGGTCTTCTTAAGGTAAAGTACAATTAATTATGAAAATTAGTCTTTGGAAGGAATAGGTTAAATATGGTTCACCTGATTTAGTGCTCAGAACATTTCCACCTAATTGAAATATTATTAGGATTCATATGTTATCTACAATTAAAATTATTTGTGTCACTGAGGCTTTAGGTATGCAATACCCAAGAGCAAATATATTGTTTGTTCATTTGGAAAGACCGGATACAGATTAAATCTTTTTTTTTTCTTTCTTTTAATCAATAAGCCAAAATCTAGAATGTGTCTTGCTGTTTATCATTTGACTCTGTAGCTCTCAAGTCTATTTGGATTAAACAACTGCATTCCTTGGTCAGATCCTTTTGTCACAGAAATCTCTTCAGTGTTACTTATGTCTAAGCCTGGAAATGTAAATTATTTGATTAGTGCCTAAACATCAATTTTCCCTGCATCTTATTTTTTGTGATAGGTTGTTATAGACTTTTGTTATTTTGTTTTTGTGTTTATTGTGGTCTTCTATGCTTCTTAAATATAAGAAAACCTGGATTGCTGAGCACTATATCTAGATTTCCAAATTTTAGGCTAGATATGTCTAGCAAAGCTGGGAATGTTTTACCAAATATGCTATTTTGTCCAACATTTTACAATTAGGTTTCCAATTTATTGCAAAGCACACCGTGTAGCGAAACTTCAACATTTGAAACTTTCATTTTACCTGTTTTTTTTTTTTTTTTTTTATTAATTTGAAATATATGCATTAGTGTTGGCTCTTCTATCAATACATCTGAAACTATCTTAAACATATTTTCTGTTCTGTGCAGAGTGAAGACAAGATTAAAACTATCCCACAGTTGAATGGTCCATTACTGACCTTGAACCATGTAGTACAGCAGGATTATTTCCCAAAGCCCCTAGCTCCTATCCTTCTGGCTTTCATCTCAAAGTAAGTAACACCTTGCTAAACGATGTTAAAGGAACACTCCAAGCACCTAAACCACTGCAGCAAGCATAGCTTGTTGAGAGTTTAAGCTGATTGTTCTCAGCCACCAAGCTAAACCCTGCATCTCACATGTCTGTTACCTCATTCTAAAATGATTTGACTACTTAAAATGGGTAGTATCAGGGCTCTCTTCGTGGCTTTTCTTGGACTGTTCCTTTTAAATCATAAAAAAATGGTTGTATTGTCCAGGTTGATTTAAAAAAAAAAAAAAATTATAATTTTTGTAGGAACCTATAACATAACCAGATTATCTTTTTGTTTATGTATTGTGCAACAAGCCTTGTTTATTAATGACCATCTATTTATTTTGTGTTTTTATGAAATACTTTTAAATAATTTTACTTTCTTTGCAGGCCTAACCGTGCCCTGGAATCCAACCCCCTATCTCGACACACACTCCTACAAACCCTCCATAACTTATAATTTGTTCCTACGTGCCCTGGACCAACCAACACACGATCTTAATCCCACTGGTGAGAAGGGGATTTAATACAAGAACCTATGTAGGGAACTCCAGAACATTTATCTGGAGGGCATTTCCTTCTTCTCCCTAACTGTTTGCCAGTCTTTTTGTTTACATCCATTGAAGAACAGCACTTCCCTCTCTATCCTATTTGCTGATGTGGCTAACTTAATTTAAACCTCAGGAAAAGTGGAAAAGGAAATCAGAACTCATAGGGGATCCCTTGTGGATGTGTTTTGTGCCCACATATGACTCTGTTGTGTGATGCACTACCATAACAAGAATGTTTTCCCTGCCAATAGACTCATTAAGATAAAGTGGCTGAGCAAGAATATTATGAGTGCAGAACAATAGGTTACAAAATGCAGGATGCCTGGGAAATTTTATATACATATATATTATACCTTAAACATTGTATCCTTCCCAGTCAAGATACTTGATAGAACTTTGTATATATTAAAAATAAGAGGGAAGGTGAAGAGTCCACATTGCAATAGAAATTGTATCCTAACAGAATGTAAGTTTGAAGTTTAATATTTCTATTCTACTGAAATGGATAACATTGGTTTAAAGTAGTTTGACTTGTTCATATTGACCTCCTCTTGTAAAACGAGTGGTTACTTTGACAGTTTCATTCTAATCTGCACAGTAATGCTCTTTGTATTTGTACATTAAAAATGTATGGTGCATAATTATATTCTAAAAAAAAACAAATCTGGGTTTGGTTCATTCCAAATATGGTACATTTCTAGTTGAATGCAATGTCTCTAGGTCAAAAATAAAATTTGCTTTTACATGAACAAGCCAACTGCAGAGGTGTTGTGTCTTGGAGTTGTATTGCTAGCTGTAATTATTTACTTCTGAAACTATGCCCATGCTATTAGTTTTGAACTTTCCATAGCTAAAGGAACACTATAGTCACCAGAACAACTACAACTTATTGTATTTGTTCTAGTGAGTAGAATCATTCCCTTTAGGCTTTTTGCAGGCAACACTGTATTTTCAGAGAAAATGCAGTGTTTACATTAGAGCCTAGTGATAACTCAACTAACCACTCATCAGATGACTACTAGAGGTGCTTCTTGGGGCAGTGCTGCAGTGTGCCCTCTGTATGCAGACACTGAACTTTCCTCATAGAGCTGCATTGATTCAATAGATCTGCGGAGATGCTGATTGGCCAGGGCTGTGTTTGGCTTGTGCTGGCTCTGCCCTTTATCTGCCTCTTTGACAGTATTAGCCAATCCTATGGGGAAGCAGTTTAACATTGAATGATCGTCACTGGCCACACACAACCAAGCTACCATTGGATGTATGGCTAAGGCAGATATTACACTCATACATTTTCATTTCTATTCGTACTAGCACATGGTGGCCGTGATAGCCAGGAATTATGCGCGCTTTCGGCCTGCCGCATTTTCTGAAATTTATTATTTCAAATTTGTGTGCATTGACTGGGATACCGGTTAGACATCTGTTAGGATAGTTAGAAAATGTGTTCAAGGGATTTCCTTAAATTTCTATATAAATGAGGGGTAAGAAAAGGTTGTATATTTATAAAGTTATTTTTTTAATTACTTGTACATTTATCTATATGGAATGCCTCAAAATGTCCACTCAATTACCATTTACGAATAAAAATATTTAGGCCTCTTTAGTAATGTAGGGCTTGAGCCCTGTATATGGTATTCCCATATGACACAAATCTCCCCAAGCCATAGATAATGTTATATAAATTAAAATGTATTTGCTGTTTCAACACTTTATTAAAACTCTGTGGGGATTCCATGACTTTTTCACCCAAGGTAAGCATTGTAAAATAGCAATGTGTTCATAAATCTGCCAGTGTAAAATACTACAATCTCACAATACGCTTTGATCGGTAGTAAAAAATATTCGTACATTTGGTAGAAATTTACAGCACCCCATACTTTGGAACAGATGAGGGCATTGGTTCAGCCAAGGTACAATCCATCTTTTCATTATCGATTTCCCATAAACTTGATGCAGTGACATAAACTTGTCTATCCTCATCTCTGTTCTCATTCACAGTGGATAATTTATATGGGTCAGATTCTTGCCTTTCTCTGGCCTCATCTTCATTGTAGTAACGTTGGAAACGGACGGTGCTTGGCCGTAGGGTGTATATAATGACTATGGCAACTACAACGAGCACTGCCACACCTATGGACATCCCTACGATCACAAGTGGAGATGTGGTAGTGTGGTAGTGTGGTGTGGAGAATGGACTTGATGTGCCTGCTCAGGAACTCCACCTGTTTTACCAAGGCCGCACTGCTGGTCTTTTGGGCTAACACATTTCAAGTTGTAATTGTTTGGGGGCACAATACAGACTTTATACATAGTACCTGGATCTAAACTGAAGAGTTGAGCTTGCTTGAAATCCCCAATAATAAGCAGTGAAAGTTCACCCTCTGAAGCATTGTAACGCAAGTCAACCTGTTCAATTTCCCCAGTGACTGACCATGACACTGCAAGAGTTTCTTCCCCCAAAGCTCTAACCAAAACATTAGAAATCTGATGAGAGAGACATGGATCAGGTAAATCAAATTCCACATTACTCCTAGCTGTAGAATGAGAGACATGTTTACTAGAGGATGTTTTGTATGCCATTGTGGTGACTGCCATGGCTGAGATAGATGGCTCTGTCATTCTGCTTTCAAAAAGGGTAACAGGAACTGTAGTCGTAATGGTTTCTCCGAAAGCTGGACAGGTAAGCATAGATAACTGGGAAAAAAAAAGTAAATTAATTTAATCGAAGTCTACACACATTTGGTTCATTAGCACAAAAACCAATTCTAAGTAAATGCAATAACATCAGTGTGAAGTGAAACACAGAAAGAATACTCCAGCCTCTGGATGAAAAGTCCAGAAGCTTAGAGTATGCTCTGGAAAAAACTAAAATATAGTCTGTGATAATATAAATGAATAAGAAGTAACTTGCAATACAGCATTAATGTTCATAGATAGTCAGAGTCCCATGAGTGATAAAAATCTAGCCTAATGGCTACACCTCCAAATAACCTAGTTAACAAAAAAATCTATATCCCCCACACTGCTACAGGCTGCAGACTTTAATAATATTGCGTAGGGTCTAATGTCTGAGCTAAGGGGTTAAATAATCAAATCCCTAAGGAAAAGGACATGCAAAAATAACTAGGAGAATAGTCAGACGGCTATTAACTAGTATAAATAAGAGACACTATCGGTAGCTATAATGCACATACAAAGGCTACCTTGTAAATGTCAGTATACTAGAGTGGGTAGGAAAACAGGCTCAGAGACAAATGTCTACAAAAGTTACAGCACGACCACAATCAAAGCTGCTACAGTTGCATCACAGAGTCAGATGAACACAGTAACAATTTTAAGTTTAAAGTCTATGCTGATGCAATGTATTATATCATAATGTTAGCCTACAGTGTAATATTACCCACATAGCAGGTCAAAACCAGTTAAAGGAGGTGAAAAAATAGAGAATGAATTAGAGTGTACTTATGTGCAGAACCATACTTAGATGTGTTGGTTACCTGCACATATCGACAGAGTGCCCTAGTGAAATAATAGTGATAGAAAGAAAAAGAAGGAACCCGGCGCGCGTTTCGGTGCTTCGGTAGTGCACCTTTGTCAGGGTCTCAATTGACACCTATTCACCCTTAGGCTTATTTCGAATTACCAGCTATCAGGATCAAGCATGAGTAGGTTTTTCGGGTGCCAAACTGCCGACCGCCCATTATGTTAATGAGCTTATCGGCTGCGTCCAATCACGAAAATACATAATACTAACGTCAGTAAAGTGGAATATTAACTCTATAGGTGCACAATGGTTTAGATCTACCTATAGAGATAGCTAATTATAAGCAAAATGCTTATTCAAACAGTACCGCTGGTATGATACCATACTCCATAACCCATACAATTTCGGATCATCCGTTAATTATATATCAAACGGAACTGAAAGAATAATGGGAACTACAGATAGTGCATACTTCAAAGTAAACTCCATCAAAGAATCACAGAATAAGCTTCAAATAAATATTAACCCATTACATGTATTCAGAATGATACCTTAGAACCGATCTCATAGTTAATTGAAAATTTAACCCTTTCAATGCCATACCTGAGGTTGGCATTTAAGGGAATACTTCAAGATATTATGAATCTATACAGGGGATCAAGTATTAGATATTATTAATCTATATAGGGGATCATAATGTTACAGTGAAAGACCGTGTATTAAATTGCCATAGGGTATAAGTAGCTATATATGTATCTTATTAGGTATTGACTCAGTTTTAAATATTAGCAGTATTTCAATCCTTATGAGGGAAATGTATAAATACTAGGTACACATATCTAGTGCTACCCTCGTTAGTTGTATTTAAATTATAATACTTTGGAACGAATGCCAAATCAAATTTTAAATGAACCCAGGTTTAGCAGACATAATAGCTAAAAGCTATAAGTCTTTACTCATGATTCTGAATTAGCGAATGTATGTGGTGCCAGCGGTCAATAGAGGATAAGGATCTGAGAAGAATAGATTGAAGCTTCATATTTTTTAATTTTTTTAAAAATGATTAAAATGTTTTGACCCGCTTCATTTAGTTTCCACTATGTTCACTGAATGTTAGTCAGCCGATAGGAATCAGCAGCTTGACGCTGCTAAGTGTAATTACCATAGCGGATGGTAAAACTATGCTGTACCTATTTACATATTTACATCTTTATTTAGACGAGAGACCGCAGAGAAGTACAAGAAGCAGATCCACACAGGGTTAAACGGAGAAAAGCGTATTGACACAAGAAAGTTTGATCATCAATTTGTCTTCTTACCAACTCACCACCCTTGAAACTCAAGTATTTAAGAGAGGACTGTCCTTTGTCCCTACACCCAAATTTGATAAGTTTTGTTGGACAAAGGACATTCACCTCTTTGCACGCAAATAAGCCCTACACAAATTTCATTGTATTCAAAAGACGAAACGAGCAACCAGGTTAGGTCTTGAGACGCAGGATATGAATCTTTTGGACAACCTGGTTGATCTCCTCAATAGTAACGATCCATCCAACAAACAATTAGCCCCATTTACCTCCTTGAAACCAAAAAGTAAATTTACCCCATACATCCCAGAATTTACATACATTGATCTCTTTGTTGAATTGACCTGCAAAGAGATGGATGAAGATCTGTACTCTACAAGGCGTTTGAATAACTTAAACCATCTAGAAAGGAGAGCATTAGACTCTCTAAAACGAAATGAGTCAATCATCATCAAACCATCTGATAAGGGGGGGAACACGGTGGTAATGGATAGCCGTAATTATATTTAAATGGTCCATAAAATCCTTGATGCTCTTTAAAAAAACTACAGTCCTCGATCGACAAATTCATATGGTCAAATAGGCGCACACGGATAAAGAGGCAAACCCTGTACGTCCCCAACAGACTAGAGGGATTGGGCCTACCACACCTCACCTATTATTATCAGGCTGCACAAATCGCACAAGCCCAAAACCTGCACGCCCCACACGGGGTTAAACGTTGGGTAGCCCTGGAACACAACGTGTTCGGGGACGACTCCCCCTCTCTATACATTTGGCTACCGAAAGAAGCCAGACCACCCATGCCCAGGACGACCCCAGCACTGACCAACACCATCAAAGTTTGGGACAAGACAGTACACAAATGTGGCCTCACTAACCCATTATCCCCGCTAACTCCTTTGTTCCGCAACACACAATTCCCACCTGGGATGACACCAAGAGACTTCCCACGATACGCGGACAACAACCTCACACGCATCTACCGCTTCTTCAACGGCAACCACTTGATACCTTTCACAGACCTACCACAAACAACACCCTTCAGAACCTACGATTACTTCAGATATATCCAGATCAGAAGCTTTCTCGACTCACCAGCAATCAAACAAGCAAGCAAGCAACTCAGCACTAACACCCTTTGAGAAACAATGTATGCAAACACCTATCCAAAGAGGCCAAATCTCCATGCTCTATTCCCACATCGTACGGAATATAAAAGAAGGTGAACTGCGTCTCAGTCATCCGATGAGTCGTATTCCGAGGTAATGTAATTCTCGGAATTGCGTCTCAGTCTCCGATGAGTCGTATTCCGAGGTAATGTAATTCTCGGAATTGCGTCTCAGTCTCCGATGAGTCGTATTCCGAGGTAATGTAATTCTCGGAATTGCGTCTCAGTATAAAAGAAGGTGCCCTGTCCTACGTGTCGGCTTGGGAGAGGGACCTAGGCCCAGCAGAGGACCCATCGGATTGGGTAAATATCTGGGAGGCCACAGCCACAATCTCCATATGCGTCACCCACAAAGAACAGGCATATAAAACCCTAATGAGATGGTACCTCACCCCCTTGAGACTCAAACAGATGGGCAGATTGGAATCAGACGCATGCTGGAAAGGCTGCGGCAACAAGGGGACTTACCTCCACCTGTGGTGGGAGTGCACCCCCATAACACAGATCTGGCAACAGGTCGCAGCCCTGATTTCTGACATCCTACACACAGACATCCCACTCAACCCATGGATATGGCTACTATCCAAACCACACACAGACATTCCCAGAGCACAAAACAAGCTAGTGGCTAGGATAGCCCTAGCAACTAGACAGGCAATTGCGGAAAAATGGGGTAGCCCAGACACACCGACCATCGAGACCATAAAGAGGAAAATCTCAGACGCAATAAAAATGGATGAACTGTCCGCGATGGTGCATGACACAACTACACAATTCCAGACCAGGTCTTACCTAACAAGCACCCCTCAGATGAATCTGAACTGATGCCACTTCACGTTATATTTTAATTTTATATTTACAGTCTGCTTTGCTTTGAATTCATGTCCAGTTAATGACAATAGGTCGCTGACTGACTGCCTTGCCTACAGGGAACCGTGTTAAATAATCTCATGTTAAGCAGGGTAAACCTGGGCCTAATTGCTTGCTAGAATTGAGAGCCTGCTGTAAACTAATATAGACATATCTTGCCCACTAGTCTGACCCTAGCATTTAAAGGGGATTATCCCCCATACACTTGGTCTCCAGCTTGTAACTATCCGTAACCTTGTATATGTACTGGGAATGCTTGTTTGAAGCCTGTAATTCCATGCATAGCTTAGGAACAGTGTGATGCTTGAAACGCCTATAAATCTCTTATAATTAATCGAAATGTTTTAATAAGTAACGATCGCAGTGAAACACAAACCAGCTTGCCAGCATTAACGTATGTTATAATGATACCTACTAAACTTCACTCTCTTACCTTAGTTAATGATGTTTTATTTTGTGACGCTTAACCTAACTTGAAACGCTGTGATTATTCATGTTTAAAAAAAGAAAAATATGGCAGGCTTTCTTGGGAGTGTAATGTGAACCATCTTGTTACCATTCACATGTGTTATCCCTATGTACCTCCCCTTTCTGTTCTGTACCCCATAACGCATATGCCATAATAAAACAAAGATTGAAAAAAAAAAACAAAAAAAAAAACTACACAATTCCACAAAATATGGGACCCATGGTTCTATGAATTCTCAATTTCTGCATCAGGGCACGAAACCTCTCTCACTCGCAATAGGTGCACCACATCAAGAAGTGATTTCTAAACACCTCCTACCCCTGACTGGGGATCATCCCCCCCCCCCCTTTTTTTTTTCTCCTCCACCCCTTCGTCTACCCGCCTCCCCCCACTCCCACCCCACCCCTACCCACACACCAAAAATCTCAATACCATCGCCACAGGCCTCACAGCCAGCAGACGCCAGCTAGCAATCACAAGGCACCGATGGCCTTGACGGCACAGACCAAGGACCCCAGACGGACCACACCTATGGACTAGACGCCCCTACTACTGACTAGACCCCTTGACGAAGCTACCCAGCCCACCCCCACCGGTTATAAAAAAAAAAAGAAAAAAACTGATGCACAATCGAAAACGAACTGTAAACGCTGCAATTATTATACCCTCTGTAACCCTAAATATGTAAAAGTTGTGTTATGGAAACGACAGAACATCTCATGCAAAACAATGTATACAGAAACCGATTGCATGTATGTAACTTTCTCAATGCATCAACAAAGATAAAGAATTAAAAAAAAAAAAAAAATCCTTGATGCTGAGAATACTTACCGTATGTAATTCTAAGTTCAGATCCGACAAATGGATTTCTACATGAATTTAAAAACATTCTGGATCAGGCATTTCAATCACATTTAATAACGATTGAAGAATACAGATTCATGTTGAACACAGCCTACATTAGCGGCTTTCTATGCACTGCCCAAGATTCACAAACAGCAGGCGACACTATCTGGGAGACCGATAGTATCAGGCAGGAACAACCTCACACAGAATTGTAGTGAATATGTGCATTTTACGCGATTTCGTTAAGACTCTTCCCTCTTATCTAAGAGACACCAAACAGACTTTAAATGTATTGAAAGACATGACAATGCCTCCAGATGTGAACCTATGTAGTCTGGATGTTGAGGGACTTTACAGTTCCATCCCCCATAAAATTGGGATTAGGAATGTACAATGGTTTCTTCAAACTAGGGACCCCTCTTTGAATGATCATAGTGAATTTGTCTTGCAACTTTTACAATTTATCCTTACACACAATTACTTCTTGTTTGACGGCACCTACTACCACCAGGTGAGTGGTACAGCAATGGGGACAACTTGTGCCCCCTCGTATGCTAACCTCCACCTGGGTTGGTGGGAACAAAACGTGGTCTTTAGTTCGCAGTTCACTAAATATTTGGGTTACATCAAATTGTGGAAGTGCTACATTGATGACGTCCTGATTCTATGGACTGGCCCTTTGGAGTTGTTCGACAGCTTTGTAGAGGAATTGAATATAAATTACATCAATCTCAGGTTGACTCATGAGATGGGTGGACATAAACTCAATTTTCTGGACATCACTCTAGAGTCCACTGATGATAATCATCTCTCTACCACCCTTTTCAGAAAACCCACAGCTACTAACAATTTTTTTAATTGGGACAGCCATCATCCCACCGCTTTGAAGAGAGGAATACCAATTGGGCAGTACCTTCGGATAAGAAGGAATTGCTCCTCTCTTGAGGATTTTAAGCTAAAAGCTCAAACCCTCAGGTCTCAATTTAAAATGAAAGGTTATTCGAATAAATGCCTCAAGATAGCATATCGGAGATCACTTTTAATAGAGAGAAATGACCTTCTCACTGAAAACTCTAAGCAGGATACAACTCAGAATATCATCAGGTGCATTGGCACCTTTGACTCTGAGTGGGACCCAGTCAAACAGACTCTAGAGAGA
The DNA here is from genome assembly GCF_036172605.1 of Pelobates fuscus. Taxonomy (NCBI): domain Eukaryota; kingdom Metazoa; phylum Chordata; class Amphibia; order Anura; family Pelobatidae; genus Pelobates; species Pelobates fuscus. The sequence continues at coordinate 111,985,375 of NC_086323.1, read as the reverse complement.
TTTTGGCCCCTCTTATATCAAGATCATCACCTTAAAGAGGTCCTGACCCCCTATGTTTCACTTACAGCTAGAAGGGGCCCTAATCTTAAAGATCTTTTGGTACCAAGCCATCTCTCTGTATCTGCGGGTCCAACTACATGGCTTAAATCTCCAGCAGTAGGTACCTTTGAATGTGGCCGCTGCAAGGCCTGCAGATACATCAGGAGGAAATCGAAAACTTTTTCAAATTCAGCAAACACTGAGACACATGCAGTTAAAACATTTTTTAATTGCCAAACCTCTGGATTAGTGTATCTTCTTACTTGCAGCTGTGACCTGAAATATGTGGGGAAGACGTTCAGACCCTTTAAAAACCGTATACTTGAACACATCAATTCAGTGAATCCCTCCAGACACATTGACACACCAATATCACGTCACCTTAAAATCAAACATGGAGGTTCGGCACAGGGTCTACGCTTCAATGGTATCGAGAAAGTTAAACTGGGTCCAAGAAAGGGTGATATCGTCACAAAACTCTTACAGCGGGAGAGTTATTGGATCTTTAGACTTAAGACATTATCCCCCTCAGGCCGTAACAAAGGATTTTCTTATACATCCTTCATCTCCGACTAAATCCCACCACTAACAAGTATTGAGCACGCTACATTATATGGAGAATATATTTTTGTAAATATGTAAATAGGTACAGCATAGTTTTACCATCCCCTATGGTAATTACACTTAGCAGCGTCAAGCTGCTGATTCCTATCGGCTGACTAACATTCAGTGAACATAGTGGAAACTAAATGAAGCGGGTCTCAAAAATTTTGTACTTTTAAAAAAATTTAAAAATATGAAGCTTCAATCTATTCTTCTCAGATCCTTATCCTCTATTGAACGCTGGCACCACATACATTCGCTAATTCAGAATCATGAGTAAAGACATAGCTTTTAGCTATTATGTCTGCTATACCTGGGTTAATTTACAGTTTGATTTGGCATTCGTTCCAAAGTATTATAATTTAAATACAACTAACGAGGGTAGCACTAGATATGTGTACCTAGTATTTATACATTTCCCCCATAAGGATTGAAATACTGCTAATATTTAAAACTGAGTCAATACCTAATAAGATACATATGTAGCTACTTATACCTTATGGCAATTTAATACACGGTCTTTCACTGTAACATTATGATCCCCTATATAGATTAATAATATCTAATACTTGATCCCCTGTATAGATTCATAATATCTTGAAGTATTCCCTTAAATGCCAACCTCAGGTATGGCATTGAAAGGGTTAAATTTTCAATTAACTATGAGATCGGTTCTAAGGTATCATTCTGAATACATGTAATGGGTTAATATTTATTTGAAGCTTATTCTGTGATTCTTTGATGGAGTTTACTTTGAAGTATGCACTATCTGTAGTTCCCATTATTCTTTCAGTTCCGTTTGATATATAATTAACGGATGATCCGAAATTGTATGGGTTATGGAGTATGGTATCATACCAGCGGTACTGTTTGAATAAGCATTTTGCTTATAATTAGCTATCTCTATAGGTAGATCTAAACCATTGTGCACCTATAGAGTTAATATTCCACTTTACTGACGTTAGTATTAGGTCTTTTCGTGATTGGATGTAGCCGATAAGCTCATTAACATAATAGGCGGTCGGCAGTTTGGCGCCCGAAAAACCTACTCACGCTCGATCCTGATAGGCTTATTTCGAATTACCAGCTAAGGGTGAAAAGGTATAAATTGAGACCACTATAGACATTTCCGGTCAGTGGCAGAACTACCATGGTCACAGGGGTTGCAGTTGCGACCGGGCCTATCACTCCAGGGGATCCAGCTGCCCTGTCAACCCCTGCTGATACATCTTCTGTCTGTGCCAGTGGCGAAACGGTCGATATTGTGGCCTAGCCCTGGACCTCCGCCTGGGGGAAATGCACCAAACAATTATTAAGTTACTGACAGTTGGGGGTTGGCGTTTGTACTGCCCAGTTCCCCCAGCCCTTTTTACTGTTGGTCTCCACAGTCCAGTCTTTGGGAGCAGAAGGCGCACACTAAAGAAAACTCAGTGTGCAGCTTCAGCTGTCAGACGAGAGTCAATGAGGAGACTGGGCAGTGGAGGAAGACAGCAGCGGTGGAGGCATGATTTCTGTCTATTCTCCCTTATGTGAAATAGAGGGAGAGGTTGTAGCCAGAGGTCCAGCTTTCAAGTAAGGGATTTTTTTTTTTTTTTTTAATAAGCTGGCGCTATATAAATACCAATTATAAATACACACTCAGCTAACTGCAACATCCTCAGATTCCTCACATTCAGCAATTCCTACATATATACACAATTCTAAGTCCCTCTTTGAATCTTGCGCAGGGATCTAGATCATCCTAGTTACGCCCCTGCTTCCTGTCCCTGTAGGCTCAACAATGCAAATACCTTTCTGTGAAAAGGCCGTGTTATACACTGCTGCCTAACGCCACCTTTAGTGAATCATTCAGGAAGCCTCCTAGATGAGGTCCTGCAAAGATTTATTTACTTACTTCTGGGGTGGGCAATAATCTAAATAGTTATACCAACACATTGTTTTATTCCTTTGAAGGAAACCTTTAGTCGAGAAAATAAAATATTTTTGGGGGTTCTATAGATTCCCTTCTATCACAGTGACCACTGTCCACCGCTGATAAAACAAAGATTACTCTCCTTCTTTCCAGTGCCAAAACTCCTCGGCTGCAACTGCTAACTCCCCCTCCGAAGTCATCAGCAAGACATCTTCTGTGATTCCGTCTAATCCATTGGTGGATAAGATGCACTTCCATGGTCAAATGTCGCACTCCCTCACTTAATTCTGCCAAGCACCGATTTTGACAGCCAATAGAGGTGTATTTAAGTCTGGTTGACTTTAGTGGTACTTTAAGCTTGGATTAAAAAATAATTGGAGTCTTTTTTTTTTTTTTTCAAACTAATATACACCACACATATTTATAGATAGAAGAATTCTGCTATATTCTTTACATCCTTAGAATAGAACATGACCAAACACAACTGAGCCTGTTTTGTGAGAAAGTCTGATTCAAATTGAATGTATCTCTCCACTGTTTCTTTGATAATTCCTTAAAGGAGCACTATATGGTCAGGAACACAAACATGTATTCCTGACCCTATAGGGTTAAAACCACCATCTAGCCACCCTGGTCCCCTCATGCCTCCCTAAATATAGTAGAATCTTACTTGTATTCAAGTGTACAGCTGCATGCTTTGTCCCCATTTCCTTTAGACCTGCCCACTGCCATCCTCAGAAGTGGTGGCCTGATCCAATCACAATGCTTCCCCATAGGATTGGCTGAGACTGACAAAGAGGCAGATCAGGGGCAGAGCCAGCATGATTCAAACACAGCCCTGGCCAATCAGCATCTCCTCATAGAGATACATTGAATCAATAAATCTCTGTGAGGAAAGTTCAGTGTCTGCACGCAGAGGGAGGAGATACTGAATGTTTGGATGCATTTTAGGCAGCCATGACCCAGGAAGGATCTCGAACAGCCATCTGAGGAGTGGCCAGTGAAGTTATCACTAGGCTGTAATGTAAACACTGCATTTTCTCTGAAAAGATAGTGTTTACAGCAAAAAACCTGAAGGTAATGGTTCTACGCACCAGAAAAAAATTCAATAAGCTGTTGTTGTTCTGGTGACTTTAGTGTCCCTTTAAATACAGCTAGAACATATGCAACTTTTTTTGTAAAATAAGCTATAGTATAACTTACTGCCAGAGTGATGAGGCTCTTGCCCTCCAGTTCCTTAGGGTTCAGACATGTTGCTTGCTGTTCTGGATCCTGCTCATTTACCAGTTTAAGTCTTGTGTGAAGTGGAATGATGGAGCAATCACATCTCCAAGGATTGCCCGTGAGATAGATTTTTGTGAAGGTCTTAAGTTGACTAGTAGCAAGAGACTGCAAGCTATTGTTCCTCAGGTCAAGAACCTCCAGTCTGTTCAGTCTGTTAAGAGACCTGACAGTCACGGTTTTCAGGCCTGTGTTGTCCAAGTAGAGCTCGGTGAGAGACTTAAGCTTTCTTGAAAAGGAAGTGGTGGACAACCTTGAGATGTTATTACCACTTACTTGCAGCATCTGAAGAGCACGTAATGATCGGACAGAGGAAGGAATTTCTGTAATACTGTTCCACTCTAGGTTCAGTCTCCGAAGCCTTTTCGTGTCCGAAAAAGAATTAGAAGATATGTTGGAGATCATATTGAAACCCAGATCTAGCCGGCGCAATTGGGTTAAACCAGATAGGGATTGATCAGATAATTCACACAGCAAGTTGTAACGTAAGGACAGAGAATTGAGTTTTTTCAGGGTTGCAAATATACCTGCAGAAAGAGGACACAATGTAATATCATTTATGAACTCTAGACATTTTTGCAGTGCCAAAGAAACTGTAATACCAAATTATGTCTGAAAAAGAAATAAGCATCGATCCAACCTAAGCCAAAAAAACAAAACAAAATGAATACCAAAAGCAATATAAAAGAGCTAACAAAACTAAAGTGCCATTAAAAACCAAAAAATAAAATTAAAAAAATGTATAAAAGGGTGTGCAAAGTACAGACCACCAGTTAAGAATGTTCTCACTGTAAGCGATACTCTAAGTTACTGTGCACTGTCCCATAAGAGATATCCTAGTTGTTCTCCGGTAAGATCTTCCTTTCTATACTTTCTCACTCTGTAAAATATTCCTTTGTTTACTGTTAAAATAAAACAAAAAAACTGGCAGAAGGCGGAATATGGCACTGGTACAAACTGCCATTGCTAAATACTCTATATGTAAGCCAGCTACGCCAAGAGTGTACCATATCACTTACTACTACACTATTGTAAAGATGACATGTAATGTTATCTATGCTAAAATATATTACTCTGATGAATGTAATGTCTCTATGCTAAGATGTATTAACTGATGAATGTACGATGTATCTCATGGTGACTATTGCTATGGCCATGGACCTGCAGAAATGCCAATTCTTAAATTAAGAATTCTTTTATTTTTTTTTTAAAGGGTGTGCAAAGAAAAAGAGCATACGTGGTTGAATAATCCACTGAATTGTCCTGTATAAAAATTAGATCCTCAAATAAAGCATTGTATATGTGTAAAAGGAGACACACATATAAATGGAAACCCTCTCTCTTTCTTGAATTTACGGAGTGATATACATATTATTACAAAAATACATTTTATATATAAAACCTGCCCATGTCATAAATGTGTAGCCTGTGTTCTTAGTTTGCTCTTGGGCCATAATTCTAAATACAGTTCAGCTCATGTACCTGGATGCAGGTAGGTGACCTTGTTTTTGTCCAGGTGCAGGTATAGCAGGTTGCTCAGATTGTAGAATGAGCCCTCCTCAAAGTAACTCAACTCATTACTGTCCAGATACAAATACTCAAGGCTATTAATCTCTTGGAAGGCACCGGACTGAATGATGCGAATATTACTACTGCTGAGGTGGAGGCTCCTGATCTGAGGCATGTCCTGTACAAAACTGTTATTAAGGACTGGAATGTTGTTGTTTTGCAGATGTAGTTCCATTGTATTGTTGTCAAACTGAGATGGTAGCTGTGTAAGGCTGATATTATGGCACTGGATGTATTGCTGGAGAGGAAGGCAGGTACAGTGGTCAGGGCATTCAGTAATTGGAAGTGCTACAACAGAAGCCACCCAGCTGACAATCACCAGTACAATCAGGAGTGAGCATTTCTTGGTGGACAACCTGCAGAAATAAAAGTCTGAATTAAGACATACATTCACAGTCAATGTGAACATGGGTTAAATACATGGTTTATAACACATCCATGAATCCATCATATGGTGTAATAGTAAGTCCACACTCTACTTTTCATAAACCTCTGCTTCATCAAGTAACAAAACGTGGGCATCAAGTAACAAAACGTGGCTTTTAGGATACAAAAAAAAAAAAAGCAACAGTAAATGTTTCTGCGTGTCTACAATTACAAAGCTTCTTTTTGCTTTTACTTTGCATTTAACTTATTGCTAAAGAAAATTGTTTAGGGGATGCGATCATTGTTTTTGGTTTTGTGCTGTATGGCACACATCTACACTTTATTAGAAGGACCACTCATCACATAAAGCATTGCAGCTTGCTTAAGTGCTTAAAAGGTACACTATAGTCACCCAGACCACTTCAGCTCAATGAAGTGGTCTGGGTTCCAGGTCCCTCAGGTTTTTACCCTTCAGATGCAAACATAGCAGTTTCAGAGAAACTGCTATGTTTACATTTGGGATAAGGCCAGCCTCTAGTGGCTGTCTTATGGACAGCCACTAGAGGCATATTATGCCTCCATCGCGCAGAGCGTCCATAGGAAAGCATTGAGAAATGCTTTCCTATAGACACTTTGAATGCGCGCGCGGCACTTGCCGCGTATGTGCATTCGGCTCCAGTGATGTCGGACGGGGAGGAAAGGTCACCAGCACCAAGGGAGCCCGGCGCTGGATTAAGGTAAGTGGCTGAAGGGATTTTACCTAGAAACACGTCCTCTGCTGTAAAACAGCCTTCTGTTGACTCCTCTGAGCTAATGGAAGTGGCAGGCGTGTTCTGTTAGAGCATGGGTAGTCAACCTGGTCCCTACCGCCTATTAGTGGGCAGTTTGGGATTTTAGGTGGGCGGTGGTGGTTTCTGCAGAAAATGCCTCTCACACACACTGCACCTCAGACACACACTGCACCCTTTGCACACTCTGCACCACTAACGCACACACTGCACCACTAACACACACACTGCACCACTAACGCACACACACTGCACCTCACAGACACACATAGAAAAACAATAGAATAGAAAAGAGAATTTTTTTTAATAAAATAGACAAATTTAAGTGCATATGTTTTTGTTTTTTAAAAACCCTCCTTTCAAAAAACAAAAAACGCACTTGCACTATAAAATTAGTTACTGCGGCACTGGTGGATTTTACCATCAACAAAGATTCAAAAGTGGGCGGTAAGGAAATTTTACCATCAACAAAGATTCAAAAGTGGGCGGTAAGGACATTTTACCATCAACAAAGATTCAAAAGTGGGCGGTAGGTATTAAAAGGTGGACTACCCCTGTGTTAGAGTAACTATGCGTGTGTTCTCAGGGAGCCATGTTACCTGGTCCTCCATGGCTCCTAGATCCTCTCAAGCTACCCCCCTCGCTGCACATGCACACCCATAGCTCAGAACCAGAAGACTCTGTATCATCATATTCCCAGTACACACAGAGAAAGGGCTCGGGATAAAGGGGAGGGCTTATGGAGTTTGCAGACATAAGAATTGCAGCTTTTGCAAACTCTTTTGAAAATATGCAGCAGTAAATGCATGCTTGCTTTGGAAGTATATCGATTAAATATAGATTAAACTATCAAAAATAAATTAATACAAAAATTAAAATAGTCTTTTAGGTATTATGTTAGTCCAATAAAAATAAAATAAATAAAAGAACTCATTGCATACTGTAATACTCTGATATTTTGGCATCTTGTATACTGGACTAATACGACTAATCCAGTCTTTATATTATATATCACAAAAAAAGTCAAGTTGGAGTGCAAACACTTTGGGCTTGTACACAAAAGTTGAGAGAGAGAGAGAGAGAGAGAGAGAGAGAGAGAGAGTTCCAGTTTGCTGACAGGGCAGGCAGATGAGCAGCGTAATCTTAATTGTGGTCCAGAAGGTTAGACAAGGCATATCGATAAATGCTGAATGTTTTCCTGCTAAGGTCAAATGAGGTTACTCCCATTTCACAGTGAAATCATTTAGAAATATATCTAGTCCCGTTATCCATCTTCTATTAGATTCATTTTTATGGCCAAGCAGGACAACCTGAATTAATTGGCCCTAAAAGTTTCCAACATCAACTCTGTAACTTATATATGTCTGTTAAACTGGTAATACATATTCAGAGATCCAGGATTTAGATTTCACTAATGAGTCATTTAACCATTTACAAATGGTTAAATCCCCAGTGTTCTTTGTTATACATGTTTCGCAATAAGAAGACTCTCAGCCTACCACTGGCACCCAGTCAAGGTGTCTGCATCGAAGTTTTGAAGGTGGCAGAGGGCCTTGGAGGATGGGTGCTGTGTGGAACATTTTGGGGTTATATGGTTTGTAAATGGTTTAACCCCGTAAGATAAGGTAAGACACCACCCAGGACCTCCAGGGACCATAACAACTGCATTAAGATTAAAGTTCTTAAGGTGCCAAAAGTGTTTCTTTAAAAACATTTTAATAAAACAATACAGATTATGTAACAGCACACACACAAATAGTTTTATATTTTACAAGGCTACTTAGAATCAACTATCACCCCAAACAAATATGGGGTATCAGTTTTTACCATGTTACCCTATCGTGTTACGCTCACCACTAAGTCACAGTACCCCAATATTGGTGAGTTCTACATGAATTCCCAAGCTTCAGGTGCTCCTTTGGAGGTGACCACAGGAGATTATAAATGTGAGGAGGTTTTTGATAGTAATGTTACTTTAACTCTAATTTTAATTTGATATAGAGCAGATATAGGATATGCATTGTTAGTATATACATCAAAGCACTATCACTTTAATTGTTTAGTTTTAACAATATTTTTCTGAATTGTGTTTATCACAATAATTTTGCATTATATTTATATTCACTATGTTATTACAACAGATTATTAAAATGCACATTAGCTCTTTTAGCACTATTCCCGTGTTAGAATTAATGTAGGATCCACCGATATTGGGGTACTGTGGCTTTGTGGTGGACTTAACACGATACAGACATATGGTGTAACTGAACCCCCATTATGGTTTGCGGAGATAGGTAATGTAAATCTATTTTTGTGTGTGCTGTTCCCTAATCTGTATTTTGTTTACATTTTGGTCTCTACAGCAGCACCATAGCAGAGAAATGCATGTTCCAGGTGTGCCCCCAATTCCCTTTTTTCAAAGTTTTTCACCTTAACCCCTTAAGGACCAAACTTCTGGAATAAAAGGGAATCATGACATGTCATGTGTCCTTAAGGGGTTAAAAAAACAACAGCATATAAGAATAATTATTCAGCACAGAGAAATAAGAAACAGAGCATTGAAAATATATAACGTTAGAACATTTAAAATGTGTTAGTGGGCCACAAAAAATCCAACAAGACCTTAACACGAGTGGCATACATCCCTTTCGGACAAACCTTAAAATAAACATTTTTCAGAGTTTTTTTTTTTTTTTTAAAGTTTACAATTTCTGTAAAACACTAATAAAATGTATCTTAAGCTTGGCAGTGTATACAGTCTTTACACAACTTCATAGTCATTGAGAATTCAGAAGAAAAATACTTACATTTTCGATGCCATGTGTCTTGTTATACTTGCTTCTCTGTAAATGTTGTGAATGCATTTGCTGTAGTTCAGAAAGTGGACACAGTGGCTCGTGATCACATGGCCTGATTTGAGCGATTTTGTTTTCCTGTAACATGCCTTTGTAAAAACAGAGCTGGGAGAGAGAGGATGTTTGAAAAGGATCCAATACATTTCCTGCTATTGTTGAATTTCACTTTAGTTTTAGGAAATGACACAAACTAAAGAGTTTGTGTTGGACATTTTCCTGTTCAGCGATGTTATACTTTCTTCTGAATTATTGTTAAACGCCATGTCATTTGGAGGACATGTCATAGATTAAAGAAGCGGTTCTTAGCATTTTTGTTGTTTACATTTAATGAATTATCTCCAAAATAGATTTAAAGATGTGTGTGGCAGGTTATCTCCAATCTCCAAGAGGTTTTCATGAAAGAGTTATGCCACCTCTTTTTAATAAAATGTGTTTCATTTACAATGTCCTATCGCACATTAACTATGTGGTTCCCCCTCCTTAAAGCCCTATAAAATAAAGAATACACTTACCTGGAATGCAGTGCCTGGCAAAGCTTCCTGCGCTAGTTTCAGTGCCCTGTCCGAAGTCACAGTCCGTGGACCTTTAAACTCGCTCATAGAGAGGAGGGAGGACAGGGGAAAACAAAATAATGCACTAAAGGGGAGTGGGGTGTTCTCAATTTAAAAAGAGAGGGGATGCCAAGGCTGTACCTGCAAAGAAAAAGGCTGGCACGGCGCATGCTCATGGCAGACATTTTTTTTGCACAGAATTGACATTGGGACAAAATTCTGGTATCGATAAGTCACGTGCGTTGGAAACGCTGTACATACAGATTCCTACAACCATAACCACTTCTAAAAGCAAGTACACGTCATCATGGTGGCTGGAAAAACTCTTTAAGGTCATTATAAAAAAAAAAACGATAAAAACAAAAGCTAATTTTCTTAAAAATAAACTATATAAGCTACAAATTTAAAAATTATGATTATTCCTTTAATTTGTCAATATTGACAGGTATAACATGGAAGATTTTAGAAATTTAATTTTAAAGTTCCTTTAACATCTTTTACCACATATACTGTAAATGTTAAATAGGAGGGAGTGAAGTTTACTCATTATATTAACTAGTACCATGATCATGACCAAGGACTACTTGTACATAAAGGGCTGTGAACTGCAGGAGGCTGGAGATAATATCAGTGGAGGTTTGTCAGTAGGAGCAGATGGACAGCTCCCCACGAGATTATGTTGCAGTAAAAACTTAAACTGTTTTTTTTTTTTTTCTGGTGAGCACTTTAACTTGCAAACTTACACCTTTGATTATGAATGTGTGTAGAGTAAAAATTTGTGTTTTCTCTTTAATGAGGGTCTGCTGTTTCTCTTCCCCTTAATGATCTCTGCAGCTGCGAACAAAGTATGCCCAGTTTTTAAACAAACAAAAAATTAACAATTTTCTTACAGTACGAGCATAGGTCGCTTTGACTGGACACCTGACCTGCCATAATGGCACCAAATTCTTCCCTTATGGTCGGAAAATGTTTCACATCCTCAAAGTCTGGCCTGCATACTAGCCTATCTTCTGCATTTAATGGCCAAGGACACCAGCGGTTGGAGGGCAGACAGACCTCCTCTTCTTGTACCCTGTAATGGCCATGATCTAGGACTGAAGGTACCCTTGTGTATAGGAGGACTGGTAGTGCCTGTTGGCCATAGTGAATTGTGGCAATTTACTATGCCCAGCCAGCCTGATGCAGCCTCCTTTGAGTGATGTTATTGTTCATTATGGTCCAATCCCGACAGCAGACACCTCTCCAATAATGGTGACAAGTCCTCCTGTTCAGTCTCACTCTCTCCTGGCACAGTCAGTGGTAGGCATGGCACACATTATAGAACTGGTGACTATTTCCAGTGATCCCTCCCTGACTCCAGCTCAATGTTACATAGCTGAAAAGAGACTTGCGTCCATCAAGTTCAGCCTTCCTCACATTTGTTTTTTTGCTGTTGATCCAAAAAAAGGCAAAAAAAAAAAAATCAAACAGTTTGAAGCACAATTTTGCAAATAGCTAGGAAAAAAAATTCCTTCTTGACCCCAGAATGGCAGTCAGATTTATCCTTGGATCAAGCAGTTATTACCCCACATTGAAAGATTATATCCTTGAATATTCTGTTTTTGCAAGTATGCATCTAGTAGCTGTTTGAACATCTGTATGGACTCTGATAAAACCACTTCTTCAGGCAGAGAATTCCACATCCAGATTGTTCTTACAGTAAAAAAACAAAACTTTCCTTTGCCTTAGACAAAATCTTCTTTCTGCCAATCTAAACGCATGGCCTCGTGTCCTATGTAAAGTCCGGTTTGTGAATAGATTTCCACATAATGGTTTGTATTAGCCCCGAATATATTTGTATAATGTTATCATATCCCCTCTCAGGCGACGTTTTTCTAAACTAAATAGGTTTAAATTTGTTAACCTTTCTTCATAGCTGATATGTTCCATTCCTTTTATTAATTTTGTAGCCCGCCTCTGCACTTTTTCTAGTGCCATGATATCCTTCTTTAGAACAGATGCCCAAAATTGCACAGCATATTCAATATGTGGTCTTACCAGTGATTTATAAAGAGGCAAAATGATATTTTCGTCCTGAGAATGAATGCCCTTTTTCATGCATGACAATACCTTACTGGCCTTGGCCACTGCTGATTGACATTCCACATTGTTGCATAGTTTGTTGTCTATAACAATTCCCAAGTCCTTTTCGTGTGTTGTTATCCCTAATTCACTTCCATTAAGGGTATACGTTGCTTGTGTATTCTTTACGCCGAAGTGCATAACTTTGCATTTTTCAACATTAAATTTCATCTGCCATTTGTGTGCCCAGTCCTCCAGTCTATCTAAATCCCTCTGCAGCAAAGTAATATCTTGCTCACATTGTATTATTTTACAAAGTTTTGGGTCACCTGCAAACACTGAAACATGAATTTCAATGTTGTCTTCAAGATTATATATAAACATGTTAAATAGAAAGGGTCCCAGAACAGACCCCTGAGGGACACCACTTGCCACCTCTGTCCAGCTTGAAAATTTACCATTAACGACAACTCTTTGTACTCTGTTTTTAAGCCAATGTTCTACCCAAGAACAAGCATTTTCATCTAGACTGATTTCCTTGAGTATGAACACTAATCTATTGTGAGGAACTGTATCAAATGCCTTGGCAAAATCCAAAAAAATCACATCCACGGCAACACCCTGATCTATACTTCTACTTACTTCTTCGTAGAAAGCAATCAAGTTAGTTTGACATGACCTGTGCTTCATAAAACCGTGCTGATTTTTGCTGATAACCATGTTCTTCTCAAGGAATTCTTGAATATTATCCCTCAATAACCTTTCAAATATTTTACCAGCCACAGAAGTCAAGCTCACAGGTCTATAATTTCCAGGCAAGGATTTTGAACCCTTTTTGAATATAGGAACCACAAGAAAAGAATCTTGAAAGATTAAAAACAGAGGTTCACTTATTTCTACACTTAGTTCCTTCAGTACACGTGGATGGATACCGTCAGGCCCAGGAGCTTTGTTTATATTAACTTTCTTAAGTTGCTGCAGCACCTTGTCTTGAGTTAACCAATTACAATTATTCTGCACGTTTTTAGTAGCAATCATTTGCACATCTATTGCCATGGGTTCTTCCTTAATATATACGGAGGAGAAATAGTTATTTAAAATTCCTGCCTTTTCCTGGTCTTCATTAACCAACACCCCCGTTTCAGTTTTTAGTGTACCTACACTTTCACTGTGAATAAGGTATGGAGGCAGGCACTGCTCCAGTTCACTGTATCTGCCATAATGTGTACCCTACTACTCCCACATACCATAGTGTGGTGGTTATGGTGTTATGCCTGTTGGAGGCACATACGTTGTTTGATGGGTTAAAGCAGCGTTTCTCAAACCAGTCCTCAAGACCCACCCCAACAGTCCAGGTTTTGTTGGTATCTCCATTGGAATAAAACAGGGAAATACATAAATCCTGGACTGTTGGTGGGCCATGAGGACTAGTTTGAGAACCACTGGGTTAAAGTCTGTATTGGTTAGGAATATATTAATGATGGTAATGTGTCATAGTGGGTAACACTAAATATATATATATATAAATATTTTTTGAAAACTGTATTTGCCCTAAATTGATGCCCCTCCTAGCATCAGACAGCCGGGCAATCTCCCTCGTTCACCCTCTATAAGGCAGTATCACTCGCTATGGTGGTAGGAAGGCACCACACTCCAGCTCACTGTGTGCCTGCCTTTGTTTCATACCTTCTGGCCTACTCCCTTCCACCTGCGCCCCCAAGCACTCTGGGGATCAGTGCATGTTAGGCATATTAAGAGGGCCCATGCTTGTCGCACTGCTGTCTCGGAGCAGTCTCCCTGCCTTTATGGGTTTGCTGCTTCAAAAATGAACAAGAATACAATAATAATTCAGTTTAGAAGTACAATATGGATTACATGTTTAATAAAGTTGCAATGTAATCCTTTGGTGACATCTAGTGGTTACCCTGTTGTACAGCATTAGCCTTTAAATGACCTGGCCATTTCACTGATAAATAGAAATATCACTATTTAGTGAAAGGGAGGCATGGCTAAGGGGGTAGAATTATGCTGCAGAAAGCAGCAACAATTATTTTTAAACAAAATTAAAGAGATATTAAAGTGTGAAAATACAGAATGAATAAGGAGATGTGTTGGTGTCTAGTATTCCTGCAGTGATAAGTACCGCTTTAGATATATTTGAAAGTGTTTTCATCATAATTTCAGCAGGCTATAGTAAGTGTAGCACTTCAAATCTGTGCCTTTTTGTCTGCACTTTTAATATTACTTTGTCACCACTTTCACATTAATTTTAGGCTAAGGGTAGTCCTAAAATGAGCTCTTTAGTTACCCTGCAAAGTTTTTATAATCTTAACAGTGTTCCCCAGCAAACTCTGGTGTTTAATTTTGTAGGCTGAGAACGTGCACTGATAGAGTTCATAGAACAATAACTATGACACTACCAATCCCTGCACTGCCTCTGATGAAGTAATGATTCTCTATGAATCATTACTACATGCTGTCATAGTGAAATGCTGCAATACAGATTCTAAACACCATAATCACTTCAAATCACTGAAGTGGTCATAGTGCTTGGAGTAACCCTTTAACCACCTTCCGAAAGCGGATCCATGATTTTGTCAGAAATGACAGGGCTAGCAGCAAAGTATCTTCTGGTCAGAAGAATCTATGGTTACAAAGGTTAATTAGCTTACAAATATATATTTAAAAGTGATTGATTTATTAATATTTTAGAACATATATAAAAGAACCATATGCGGGGCAGGGCCGGACGCCATTCTGGAAAGTCGCAAATCATTTGAGCTCCAGCCTGAATCTGCCTTTAAAGCGACTGAGGGTGACAAAACCTGAATCCTGTCATACTTGTACTGGCACCCTCCTCCAGAACTTCTCCTGTGGGAGCGTTACCACGCGGCAAATCTAAAATGGCTGACAGAGGCAAGCATGAAGCGCAAGTGCCGGCGCTGAGCTGGAAAGAGGGCTTCTCTGAGGCATTTGATGCCACCTGGATAAAAACAGGGGGGGTAGGTTCAGTAATCCTTGACAAGGTATATGTGGAGAGAACCTTGTCAAGAACTCTGGTTCTCTTCACATATACCTTGTCAAGGATTACTCAAGCGCTGCACCTACCCCCTGTTTTTATCCAGTTTTCTGATCGGAAAAGAGAGACTCCGTTGGTGTGCAAGCTGCTTTTGGACTATTATCACTTTGCTTCCGCGCTGAATTTATTTTTGTGTGATTTGATGCCATCTGCCAGCGGTTCTGGGACCAACTAGAGAGTTGGAAGCATCAATACACACTGCGGGTCTTCAAGGCTTAGCCGGCCTCTGGGGTCCCTGCTCAGAGGCTCGCCTCCGGCCGTAGAACCGGAGGATTTGACGGGCAGCGAGCAAGCCAGAATAGAATAATATGTTACACATATCCTGCCTGAAGTGACGTCCGGGCAGCTGCCCATACACCGGTGGAGGCAGCAAATTCATGGAGACCCTACTAGCTCCAGATACAGCCTCCAGGAGAAGGCGGAACTACAGGCCCGAGACACCTGCCTCATAGAGGGCTGGGAGCAGTAACCGCGGGAAAACCCAGCTGGATGGCCTGCCTCATCTCATACCATCTAGGAGAGCAGACTCCACACAGTGCTGTGGTGGAAGTATCACATAAAGGCTCGCATTGCATGGTTACACACCCAAGTGGACTACACAACCATGTGAAAGGTACACCCAGGATGGGTATTGGCTGACAGCCTTATTTACCTCCTCATAAACTGGCCTACAATGTGGACACTGACCCCTTTGTATCTTTGGCAAAGCAGCCCTCCTCAGTCTGACCAGAAGAGGAGCCCAGCGGTTGACAAGCAACAGCTTAACCTCACGCTCACACTTATTAATTGTAACATGCTATACCGTAATCTCATGTTAGCCATTGTACACCTAGCATATATCATGCAACTAAGCTGGTTTCTCTTCTCTTACTTTTTAAAGTAAGTGGTTTAGCCTGTTTACCTCATGTTTAATATACATAACATCAGTTGTCATGCATAGCACAATCTTTTCAGCTCCTCTCCTGACTCCCACTCATGCATACTATTGTACTTCAAATACAAAAGACTGTGCAGTTTCATAGAAGCCCCACAAAAGTTCTCTATTATATCTTACACTTGTACGTGCTAAAATTACTGTGGCAAGGAAAGCTTGTATTGTTATAAGCGCACAAAAAAAAAAAACATAAGCACCACAAATCCGGGGTGGGGCATTGTTTAACTTTGATATCCCTTTAATGAAGCCAAGGTTGAGGGGTAAGAATCCCAATTGAATCATGTCTAGCAGTCCACCACCTTATTTACTATTATTGGGTAGATTTAGTGAATGGTTAAGTGGTCAAAAACAACAAAAAAAACAGTTACCTGCATGTGTATGAACATATGTGTCACCAGAAATGAATGCTAAAGCTAGGCACAGGGTAATGATTACCCCAACGTAGGATGGTTCTAACGCTACTGATAATCTGACCTATTAATTACCAAATCTCTCTCTTACACACACATATACATATTCTTATGTATTAGTATACATAACATAAATGGTCTCCTACCAACTAGGGAGGTCAGATGACATGACCATTCTCAAAATACAAAAAATTGGGAGGTCTCCACGAATACCTCCTCTTCCTTATATACGCCCTCTTGCTCTTATCAAGTGGCTTGATTGGTCCAGATGTGGTTGAACATTTGTTTGCACTAGTGAAGCACATTCACTGTGAGGTTTTTTAATCTTGTTTTTTTTTTACTTCCTCGTGTTTGAAGGGTTAACATCTGGGTTGGTTAGAAATATATAACTGGGGGTAATGAGTCATAGTGGGTAACAGTCAATCACAAGAATATAGAACGCAGGATTTTTACCCCATTAAATCATTAAGCAATATTTTCCAATGATATATATTTTTTTATTTTTGCTTTACTGTCAAATTTGCCTTACAGATTACCCCAGACATTTGAAATTATGTCGTTCCTTGAATGTCAGACTAAACATAATATAAAGCCTAGCATTGTTCTTGTATCCCCTTCCTTACATTCTGTGCTGGAGGATTTAAAAAAAAAAAAATGCTAAGAAATACTGACTGATCCGACATTCAAAGACACCTTTATAGAAGTTACAAATCAAAGATAAGATATTTCACAGCATTCTGGTCCTTATCTGTACATCTCATTTAGAGATACAGAGTAATGGGTCAATATGGCGCGGGCAATTCTCTAGTGTCAAGTCACACACCGATCGTCATAGATACATTTAACACATTTCATGAAGCACGGGCCCTGTGTAATTAAAAGAATAAAGAGGCCATGCATTTATAGAGTCTGAAAGGTGTTGGTTCATTGGTAAAAGAAAATAGGCGGAGGAGGTAGGAGGAGGTCTTAACAAAAGCAAACTCTTCACATCGGTCTCAAAATATACACTAATTTATATATATATATATTTATATATACACACAGCTGTAGTGGATTCAACAAAACAGGATTATGGAACACCCAATCCATTTGCAAATAATAAAAAAAATAAAAATAAAATGGGACAGATGAACTTGTGGCTGAAGACAGCCTACACAAACCATTCAAGGTTTTAATCCAGGTGGAAAAAATAAATGTCTATTTCTTCCCTGGAGCTCCATTCCATCTCAATATGGTCATGTTTGTCCAAATGTCTCCCATAAGAACTTCTTACATTCAGATTGGACTGTTAACCCAAAGCATGTACTAGTATGAACAGGAGAAATTTTGGAGTTCTTGGCAGTAGAACAGGATAGAAAAGTGCAGTTTGGAGAGGAGCTCCATAAGGTTCCAGGACTCTGTTCTGCAACATGTGAAGAACAAAAGTTACATTTCATCATCCATCAATGTCCCAGCTGAAAAGGTGATGTTTTACCAACATGTCCTGTACCCCTTCCTTCAATGGCTTTTTCTCTTTTTCCTGAGTAAGCAAGGAAAATAAAAGTCAAATCCCATAAAATTCAAATGGACCTTAACTTATTGAGAAGTTAAAAGTAAAAGTCTACCAAGCCTGGACATGTTAATCAATTGTCAAACTATATTAATATCAGAGATTGTGTCACTACTCCAGTACTTTCTGCTACACACATTTACTCTTCAATGTCTGCAAAGAGATGACAATAGCCTTTATTACCCACTAATATAAATTGCTAAACACACATGACTGTATCCACAGTAAACATTTGCAAAGGTCTATGAGATATAATATAAGAGCACCTAGCAGTTAAAATGTTACAAAAACGATGTCCTAAATTTTAGACAAAGTCTGCAATAGCTCACATTCTTCAATAGAACTATAAGGCGCCCAGGTTTTTCTTTAAACCTACCTCTTTTTTAACAGGCAATTCCCAGTCAGAAGATAAACTGAAAGCAAACTTTGAGAGAACCCTGTAGAAGCATAAAGACATTAGTTAGTTTAAAATTGCTTTTAATAAGGTTTTAGATTTTTAGTCTTTTTACATTTTGTAAGGCAAGGAATGAAGTACTAACAATCACTCCTAAAAAGGGGTAACCCTAAATGATACAAGTAAGCAAAAGAAAAGGAAATAGGAGTGTGTTGAAAACAGGATATTGGATGGTGAAGGTATCAGAACTATATATAAAACAACTTTTATTAAGTATAAACCTAAAAATAATCATGATTAATTTCCCTCTAAAATTAGAGAGAACAGAAAAAAGGTAAAAGAGTAAAAAAAGGGGTAAGGGAGAGAGGGCTAGCTGTCCTAAATCTGATGTCTCGAGCACAATAGTATAAGGTAGAGAAAGGTATATAATATGAATGATATTCTTAATAAATACAGTTAAATAACTACAAAGTAATTACCATATATCTCAAAGACTTCTAAATCACTACCTTAAAAAGTCTAAGCCCTTTTTGAGCCTTCGAGGGCACCTCGAAAAAAAAACCCCAGTTGCTGAACTAAATTTAAGAAACTCTCTAAGAAAAAGGAAAATCCCATCAACCAAAGTCTACGATCAGATACAAAATGCTGGTCTAATGTGTTGATGGGTGTCCTAGAGCCCCTGACGTGAGCCTTTCGCCAACAGGCTCATCAGAGGGTACACATTAGACAAGTAATTTGTATCTGATCGTTTTTAGACTTTGGTTGATGGGATTTTCCTTTTTCTTATTATTTTTCTTTTTTAGTTAGAAGTTTAGATTTGAGGAGAAAGGGGGTTTCTTAGATTTAGTTCAGCAACTGGGTTAGTTTTTTAAAAAAAATTGCCCCGAGGTGTCCTCGAAGGCATGAATGATATCAGTGAAAGTGTCATTTGTGTGTGAAAAATGAAAAAAACTTTCACTGACAATATTATCGCTGTGATATGTTTCACTGTTTATTTTTTTCAAACACTAATATTTGTGTTCAGCGAAGTCTCCTGAGTAGAACAGTACCCCCATGTACAGGACTTTCGGCCTGGGTTGTCAGGCAGGTCCCCCAAATCGCAATCAATAAAATTAATTATGTAAAAAATATTGCATAAATATGTAGAATTTAAATACATATTTATATATTTGAAGTCTACGTGTAAATTTATGAAATTATATATGTAATTATGTATATGGACATATGTATATTTATTATTTTTATTTCTTTATATATACATAGATATACATATATAATTTCATTCTAAGTGTATTTTGATATATATATTAATATGTATATATTAATAAGAAAAATACACTTAGTATGACATTTTTTTACATTTACCAACTTTTTTTTTATTTTTACAGATGCAGGGAGACTGCCTGTCAGTTCAGGCAGTCCCCCTGCAGGCAGCACTATGGACGCCTATTGCGGCCATGTGACAGCTCTTTCAGAACGATCACATGGCCTGCAGGGACCTGAGTTGTCGAGGGGGGACGTTTGAGCTGTCAGACTATCCCCCCAGAACGAGAGGAACACCGATCGCCGGCGGGGGAATGGCGGCGATCGGGTAATTAATTAGAAACGCACGGGCGTACTAGGTACATCCAAGGTCCTTGAGGACAGTTTTTGTTGGACGTACTTAGTACATCCGTGGTCGGGAAGGGGTTAAACAAATATATAAATCAAAATAAAGCAAGACAACTTTGAAAAGTATGTAGTACAGGTTTAAAAACTTACTATAAACTTGCATTGCTGGGCAAGCGTCTCAGCTAAGGAAGTTTCTTTAGCCTATCCACCCCTCTCTTTCACTCATCAATCTCAGTTTTAAACCAGTCCAGTAGTGACAGAAACAGGGCATTATTGTGCAGTACCATGAGATAGAAACAGGGCATTATTGTGCAGTACCATGAGATAGGAACCGGACGTCGGTGCCTGTTCTGCATGAAGAGAAGATATCTTGCAACTGCATGTGTGTAAATCAGTCCAAATTGAACTTTCCAGCATTCCTAGGCATAGGACACTGGTTGGTTAGATCAATGTGCCCCTGGGAGTGGGTGTGGAAAGCATGAAAAAAAGCAGATAAATTTGAAGGAAAAAAAAATATTTACCTGTATATTTTTTTTTTTTCCAAGCTGCAGAGTCAGGCAACTGTCTAATTCGAAGTTAAAGTTTCTAAATGAGACAGTTGTCTCATTCGAAGTTAAAGGACCACTCTAGTGCCAGGAAAACATACTCGTTTTCCTGGCACTAGAGTGCCCTGAGGGTGCCCCCACCCTCAGGGACCCCCTCCCGCCCGGCTCTGGAAAGGAGAAAAGGGTTAAAACTTACCTTTTTCCAGCGCTGGGCGGGGAGCTCTCCTCCTCCTCTCCGCCCCGTCGGCTGCGCGCGCATTCAGCCGGTCGCATAGGAAAGCATTTACAATGCTTTCCTATGGACGCTTGCGTGCTCTCACTGTGATTTTCAGTGAGAATCACGCAAGCGCCTCTAGCGGCTGTCAGTGAGACAGCCACTAGAGGATTAGGGGGGAAGGCTTAACCCATTTATAAACATAGCAGTTTCTCTGAAACTGCTATGTTTATTAAAAAATGGGTTAACCCTAGCTGGACCTGGCACCCAGACCACTTCATTAAGCTGAAGTGGTCTGGGTGCCTAGAGTGGTCCTTTAAAGTTTTTAAATGAGACAGTTGTCTCAAAGTGACGCATGTCCCATTTTTAGAGATTGTTTAGCTTTTTAATTGTTCTACGTTTTTGCTTGTTAGCTGCATTTTCTATATCTGCTGATTAAACTATATAGAATGGAAGGACAAATGTGGTAAAATGAATGGTGACAGAACATTCTGTGTTTTTCAAAAGATTATATGAGTAATACATGACATTTGGCAAAAGACGAACATTAATGCGAAGGACATACTAAATGTCAAAGCGTATGTCAAATTCGAGGTGTGTTTGACAAGATCTGCTTCTTTCAGTAAGGTATAAAAAAAGGGCAGCAAAAAGGTACAGACATTTATAATATGCTGCTGTTACACCAACACAAGCTCTTTACTAGACGGAAGCATACAGCACCCCACATTGCAGAAAGAGAGCTTGCATGCTTTGCATTGTGCTTCATTGCCATATTTGCAGTTCTTCATTTTTTCTTTTTTTGCCAGGTTTCGGGAAATGCATCAAAAATGTGTTTACATATCTGTATTTTAGCTGACAAATGCAATACACTGATTACTCTGCGTTCTTCGTATTGAGACATTCTATAACACAGTTATAGAATAGATTTCATTATTGCACATGTATCATGAAGTATTGTCATAAACATCACTCGTTTATGTATTTTTTAACCCCTTAAGACTGCAGCCAAATGTACAAGTTGTGATCCAAAAAAAAAACGTAAACAAAACCTGGCATTTGCGCTATATGTCTGTCCAACCATAATTCACCTCTTTCATATTAAATGCACCCCCCCTTATTATATATCATTTTATTCAGGGGAAACAGGGCTTTCGTTTAACATCAAATATTTAGGTATGGAACATAATTTAATATGAAAAAAATATTTTTTTTTAGTTCTACGTGCCATTCTAACTGTGAATGTCAAAATACTGTTTGCTTTTACTGCAATACAATACACATATTTGTATTCAGCGATGTCTCACGTGTAAAACAGTACCCCCTATGTACAGGTTTTATGGTGTTTTGGGAAGTTTCAGTATTTCAGTTTTTTCACATTGAAATTCGCCAGATTGGTTACGTTGCCTTTGAGACCATATGGTAGCCCAGAAATAAGAATTACCCCCATGATGGCATACCATTTGAAAAAGTAGACAACCTAAGGTATTGCAAATGGAGTATGTCCAGTCTTTTTTAGTAGCCACTTGGTCACAAACACTGGCCAAAGTTAGTGTTAATATTTGAAAATGCAAAAAACTAATTTGAACACAAATTTTGGCCAGTGTTTGTGACTAAGTGGCTACTAAAAAAAACTGAACATACCCTATTTGCAATACCCTGGGTTGTCTACTATTGCAAATGGTATGCCATAATGGGGATAATTTTCATTCCTGGGCTACCATAAGGTCTCAAAGGCAACCTGGCAAATTTTAATGTGAAAAAACTGAAACGCAAACCTTATATTTGACTCTGTAACTTTTGAAAACACCATAAAACCTGTACATGAGGGGTACTGTTATACTCAAGAGACTTTGCTGAACACAAATATTAGTGTTTCAAAACAGTAAAACGTATCACAACAATGATATCGTCAGTGTAAGTGCCACTTGTGTGTGAAAAATGCAAAAAATGTCACTGTCACTTACGATATCGTCGTTGTAATATATTTTACTGTTTTGAAACACTAATATTTGTGTTCAGCGAAGTCTTCCGAGTAAAACAGTACCCCCCATGTACAGGTTTCATGGTGTCTTGGAAAGTTACAGGGTTAAATATAGTGCTAGAAAATGTAATTCCCTGAACTTTCGGCCTGGGTTGTCAGGCAGGTCCTGCAAATTGTAATTAATAAAATGACCTAATTATGTAAAATTATTACATAAATATATGCATAGAATTATTATATATATATGTGTGTATATATATGTATATAATTTTTTTTTATTATTTTTATTTATATAGAGGTGTATATATATAGTGATATATACGTATATACTTATGTATATAGATATATATATTATTTCGTTCTACATGTATTTTGATATCAATATATATATTAATTTTAAAATACAGTTAGAACGAAATTACGCATGTTTATATATTTTTTATCTATTTTTTTTATTATTTTTTAACGTATTTATATATTTATTTATTTTTTATTATATATAAATATATATGTAATGAAAATTATATATATTTAATCAATATCATTGTACGTGTATTTTGATATTTATATATATATATAATTATGTATATATTAATATTAAAATACACGTAGACAGTGTATGTATATTTATGTGTATATATATACTTAGATCATATATATAATAAATATATATGATCTAAGTATATATAATCTTATTTTTACACTGTTTTAACTGATTTTATTTGAATTTCAGACAGCAGGGGGAGTACCTGTCATTACAGGCACTCCCCCTGCTGGCACTGCCTTGGACGGCTATGCCGTCCATGTGATCGCGGGGTCCTCGCGATCACATGGCTCTGGGCGGCCGAAGAGGACGGAGGGGGACTCCCTGGGCTCCCAGGTAAGTCCCCCATACCGCGATCGCCGGCGACCGGGTAAGTACATAAGATCGCAGGACGTTCTATGCCACCCTGCGGATTTTAGACCCACTAAAATGGGGACGGCATAGAACGTCCTGCGGTCTTAAGGGGTTAAACTCTGTACATGTCAAATATTTTAACCAGTGCCCATGCCCAACCTACAGTTTGTATAAGCCACTAGTTGGTCAAAATTCTCAAGTTTCTACTTTTCTTGGGATGGGGTCAGATGTTTCCAACATGAAAATTCAATAAACAAAGAATTGTCAGAAATTTAAAGTGAATTTCAAATTTAAGGCTAAAGTACCCAACCTGGAAAAATAGTTTGGCTATTTTGGCCTTGAAATTCCCTTTGATTTCCCAACAATTCTCACATTAGCGAGTAACCCTGCAAGTTTTTATTCATGACACGTACCTTAGTTCACATTTTATCTGAACCCAACCTGGGCTCCTGAGGAAGGACCACGGCTGGTACCACTTCTCTACGGTCTGCAAGCTAGAACACAGCACTTCAAGCCACAAGTGGATTACCTGCTCGCTGCAAGACAAGACATGTGCAGAGCAAAAATATGAGAATATCATAGTCACAAATCAGCATCAACCAAATATTCACAGTTGATTAGAACTCTGATTTAAAGCTGTGAAGTGCATCAGTAGTGGCAAGTCTAAGGAATCAGGGGAATGGGCACCTCACAATTATTGTGAAGGGTTCATCTAAACTCCCACATGATGTTTATACCCTCGTGATGCTTTGCATGTCTTTGGAATGACAAAGCACCATGGAAGCTGCAGTTTTAAAACATCTGGGGATCTACCTTTTGGGCAGCCCTGCTCTAAAGGATTGTTGAATAAAAGAGACCACTTACAGTCTCCCTTCTGAATTAAAGTGAACCAATTATGGAAAGAAACAAAAAAAATTACTTCCCTTCCCTTGCTTCCAACATATATTGAATACATCATATATCAAAAACATACATGATGTATTCAATGTAAAATATTGCGATATACCCTGCTGACCTCCATTCCAGCACAGACACGTGGGTGTTACGTGAATGTGGGTATTACTCGTCAAGTAACACCCACCTCTAGTCCGTCGTACACTTTGATTCCCCCCCCCCCCATTTGCCCTCCTTGGGAATGCTTCCACAATTATGTCAAACTTCCTCTTCCTCTGTAATGCTGACTTCGTTGCCAACATGTCGGTGTCTGGCGTCACTCCGTTCTTATGCCCACTGCCCAGTGATAGCAGGGTTGGCTTAAATTTCCATAGCAATGGCAGCACATGGAACCTCCTGTGTTTTTGTATTTTTATGCTCTCCCTTCACAGTAAAATCGTCGGAACATAGTCTATACCAAAGATTTGACTGAGAAGTGGGAGAATAAACTATTTTTTATTTTATTTTTTTCCAATTTATATTTTATTGAATTAACATAACATCGTTTTCAAATGTTTTAATTTGTTATGATAAATGAACAGTTTATAGTAAGCAATATATTAGGTGACTATAACAACATAACTACTGGTGGTATGACAGGAATGAGCTGACTCTTGGGATCAACAGGTATGGCAACCTTTGAAAACTTGGTATTTGGAACCCAGTGGTTAAGCTATTGGTGCTAGGTAAGTCCCGGCTTGTGAGCAGGAGGTTGGTAGGTCTCCAGACCACGGCACACACGGAACCTACTCGCATCAAGTGAGGTGTCTGATATGGCATGGACTAGTCAGTGTTCCCAAAGTGTATGGTCTATGGTGGTTGTGTAGTCGCGTTGTTGTTCCTGGTTTCACAGTCCCAGACAGTTTTTTTTGCCTCTGGAGAAGTTCCTCATGGGTTGTTGAGACAATCCCAGTGCCTGAAGGAGTGGCTCTGGATCTTCCGCTGACGTCAGCATAATGGTCTCTCCTCCATTCTCTACCAAGAAGGACCCCTCTATTCCCTAGCGGTATTTCATGGAGTGTTCTCTTAATCGACTAGCAATTGGAGCCAGCTTCCTCTTCTCTACCAGGACTGACAACGGGATGTCTGCATATATAGAGACAGTGTGCCCCTTATATTGTATCATCCCCATCTCCCTCGAACGGGTCATAATCACCGATCTCGCTGCAATATCTCTAGTCATCGCGATAATATCTATGGGTGTGCCACTTGGCGCCGCTGCCGATATCCTCACTCTGAATGCGGATGTTATCATAGGCTTTGCAGGGGTGTCTTCAATTACCATGTGTGTAAGCATGTCTTTCATAAAAATACGGGGTCGTGTCTCTGTGCTTACTTGCTCTGGCATGCCCCTGAGTCGTATGTTTTTCTTTCTGTGGCACATCTCTAAGGTGGTCACCACTCTGTTGAGGTGCTGAACTTAGGTGGAAAGTCCTTTGAGTTTGTCATCTGTGTCTTGTATGTGTTTGGACCTGTCAGCCTCTCTCCCTTCCAGCTCCCTCACCTTTTTGTGGACTGCACCGATCTCTGCCTGGGCCACCTGGAGGTCTTCTTTCCAGACCCTCCGGAGGTCAACCAGGAGCCTCCTCAGGTCTCCTTTTATGGAGGGTGCTTCGTCGTCGCCCGAATCAGAGGTGGGGGTCGTAGCCCCAGAGCGGGGAGAGGTGAGAGGATCTTCCTTCTCCAACAAGGCCTCTGACGGCTCTGGCACGTCTCCTGGTTCTGGCACCATTTTAGACTGCCGCGGTCTCTCAAAAGAGAGCCGAATATCTGACAGTTTTTCTTGTTTTTTTGCCCATTGTCTCTGCTTGTGTGGGGTGCTTTTTTGGTGCAAAATTTCATCTCTATGTGGCTCTACGTCTCAGGTTTCCCCTAGGCCCAGTTTGGAGCTCAGGGAAAAAATGTCTGTGTTGGAACTCTGTCGGCCACGCCCCCCGAGAATGAACTATTTTTACATAGGTTTTACTCCCAATTTATACATTTGCTAGCAAATTTGCCAACACAATGTATAGATGAAATGTCATGCTCTTTCCATAGAGGATAAGTGGTTTAAGGCATAACAGGTCTCCTTTAATGGGCACCCCACATGTGCCATACTTATTTCAGTTCAGGTAGATCATGGACAGCATGTGGATAGAGATTAACAGTGAGTCAGTGTGTGTGTGTGTCTGTAAAGGTGACAAATGAAAATGCTGATTTCCAGTTGCTCTTAAAAACAGTTGATTATAGTAAAGACTGTATTATAGTAAAGACTGTTTTACTTCTGTCAATTATGTTATTTTTGTGTACTTGACACCAACATGAGAATGCGGGTAAAGCCAACGTATTTACAACAGGCATGTTAGCCTAAGGCAGACGACTGCTAGAATTACATCAGATTAATAAAGGAAAGAATAAGCCACAAAGAATACAGTTGCAAACAGGTGAAGTGTACTTGATCAAAGCAGGTACAGCTCATTGTGTTATTAACATGATAAAATGTTAGCACTCATTCCCTTTAGGCTAACATACCAGACAAACTCTGAATAATGTATCACTACACAGAGTAATTTATAAAGAGCAGTTCTGGAGCAAATTATTAAATATGGAACAGTCAGCAGGAATTGTACACTGGTTTCTATGGTGACTATTTTTTAGAATTTTGTCCCCAAATTTATCCCATTGAAAAACTACCATCATTGTTGTGGCGAAACAAACCTCGCCACTGGGCATTGGAGAAGCCTGTTTGCCCGCCTCCTGCCTGCAGACTATGGCCCCTGGGAGATTTGGCCCTTTAAATACAGTATTTGGGCATATTGTATTTTATTATGCTGCTGCTGGGCCTTTAAGAACCATCTGGGGACATACTGTGACTTTTGGGAACAATGCCCCTTTAAGACTATGGCCCCTGGAAGATATTGCCTATTAAAGACTATTTTAACAGATTGTATTTTAAAAGACTTGCTGCCCCTTTAAATTGTATTGGAGCAGTTCTGCAGCTTTAAATTGGCACTTCGGATGCAGCCGAAGTGCCGAAGTGGCTGTTATTCGAAAAACGATCACGTGACGGCGGCCATCTTTGTTCATTCGAACGAGGTCAGCGGTATGTGTAGCCAAATCCATGGAACTGAAATCGGCTACACATTTCAACGAACACCGCTGACCCTTACCTTCTCCTACACTCCATTTTCAGCTGCAGCTGAGTTTGAACTCACTGCTATACTAAGCTAAATGCACGAACGGCCCCATTTGTAGATTCGAATGGGACTTAGTCATTTTTCTGTGTAAAATAGACCGACCGCACAGCCCAAATATATGGAACTGTTTTGGGCAGGAAAATGTGCTTGCGGGCGGTCATAAAGGACTCCCAGCTAACTTTTGATCTACTGTATGGATTTGTCTGATTTTTGAGAGTGTTTATGTTTAGAGTGTTTATGTTTAAAGTGTGCGGATTCTGAGTATGTAAGATTGGACGTATATTTTTAAAAGTTATAGTACATGTATAAAAACTGTATTTTTCCTGCTTGTGATAATTATGTTAACCCATTGTGTACCATAATTATATCACAGGCAGAGGGGAGGATTTTGTGTATAATTGCTGGGAGTGTTTTCTGTAATGTACGTGTGTTATTGGTTGTTCTGTAAAACCCTGTGGTAGATTGTGAATAAAAGAGGCTGTATGTGCCAGTACAGTCAGTTCTACTTCACCCTCAATTTGGAGTGCCGTCTCTTATTGGGGGAATCTGCTACAAGGGATTGCTATGCTTGTCATACTCCCTTGCTAAATCACTACTAAGCTCTTGTAAGAGCTTGTTCCTGTCCTGTTCTCTGAAGGAGTCCACGGTGGTTATGGTGTCGGCTGGAGTGCTTGGAGCCCTCAGGAAGCGCTAGGAGCATCATCCAACGGAGGTACTCAGTCGGGGTGCCAGGTGATCCGTTACAGTTGTAAACATGTTTAGTAAAAATATTGAATCCAATGCTTTCATGTAATTAATAATGATCAATAATTTCCATAAATGAGGTTACGCAACAACTGGATGCTAGGACCATTTGGTTATTGGAATGTTAGGTTTGTAGGTCAGCGTATTGTGATGCAAACATGTTAATTTTGTAATGGTAAGAGGGGGAAAAAACCCCTGAAGTTTCCAATAGACAACACAATATGAGTATTGTTACACAGGAAAAAGACATTAAAAAAGAAAGATGCCTTGATGTAGAGATAACAATATATCCTTTGCAAAACATCATGACTGTTAGATTTCCTTAATTAGAGATGGTCTCTGTATCATACATTTCTGTATTATTTAGCTTTAATTTGTGAAATCATAAGGCAGAAGTGTGACCGTCTACTGTAACCTGAGCTACAGCTCTTTCTGTACTTTTGAAACACTATGGGTTAGGTCCTGTGTCTGACAATAACACACAAGTTCACTGTAACAATTAGATCCACAATTAGCTTAAGGCAAAATTCAAACATATTGTTAATGACTCAGTTAACATACCCTTTCATGATAACATCAAATAGACTTTCAATGTAAGGTTCATCAGATACCAGGAATCTCTGGTAACAGGTGAAGAACCTACAGCAAAATTAAGCTTAAGAAAAATTAAGATCTGTATCGGAGGCTACTCTACAAGGATGCACTGCCCAAAGTAAAAAGCATGTAACAGTGAGATTATCATGGAGTATACTTACTTGAGCCCAATACAGATGAGAGAACGAAGCTTTACATCCATCTGTGCGTGAGCAGAATCATGACTGACATTCACAGACTGCACCCCCTAATAAATGCAAATGTAGAGACATCAAACAATATGCAAGCCAGAGAGACGGCCGCCGGCTTCTGCCTGCCAACCCACAACACAATGATCTGCAGCTGCACCACTCCTGTGGCCTTCAGGTCGGAACTGTGCTTTTGATCTCCAGAATGGGTATCGGCTAATAGATGGTGACTACACCCGGGCCACACCTTGCTGACATGTATCCTATGTGCCATTATACATTTGGCTTTGAAAGTGCCTACACAAGGCCATTTACGTTTACTATTACCACTCTTACATTGTACGAGCCTTTTTTAAATGACTATAACTTTTCTGCTGTGGTTCCTCACCAGCTCTGCATAGCTCACTCTTACTAAGCACCTCTTACCATGTACCTCCTCACTCGACTATGCATTATTACCTACTCTGACACACATTAGTGTTTATATTTACCTACAACTTGCATGTCTAGTTCTCATGGGCATAGTCCCCTCAAGCAAATTTAGTTTATGCAACCAGTGCCAATATCTCAAACTCTAGTCTGTTAACCCTCTATGATCCAGCACTAGCACTGTGACGCTCTAATTTGAATAATATAAAATGTGCAGAATAGGCTCTACTGTTTAGTTTTCCCACTACATGTTCACAATTGTTTATGTTGCTTAACAGTATGAAATGCCATCATGTACCATCCATGCACAACCAAAATAAAGAATTAATAAATGAATAAAAACACAATATGCAAGAACAAACGCATGCTTCATTTATCTCCACCTTGCTGGGAAATGGCCTATACACCATGGATAGATGTATACAGGTATGCATGTATAATATCATGTAATGGATACCAGTGGATAACTATAAACATAGGGGAATACATTGACTAACCAGCTTATGATTGTTTTGTATCTAGAAAATATATAATCAATGAATTGATAAAAACCACTCACCCGGGGGGCGGGGCCTGACGGTCATGGAGGAGAGAAGTGTTTCCCTCAAGCTACTCCACAAACTTGGAATAAAAAGCATTTCACAGCCCCATACAGCACAACCTGGGCAGCAACAAGCAATTCATCAGACTCCTGATCTGGCTGAGACATGTTGCAGAGGTCCAAGAAGAAAAAACTCACAGGCACTCCAACATCAAGCCGCAGGCAGATTTATTATGACAGAATGCAACGCAACGTTTCGACCGGAAAGGTCTTTTTCAAGCTGAGCTTGAAAAAGACCTTTCCGGTCGAAACGTTGCGTTGCATTCTGTCATAATAAATCTGCCTGCGGCTTGAAGTTGGAGTGCCTGTGAGTTTTTTCTTCTTGGATTATTGTACTGGGATTGCTGGTCCTGCTCTGGAGCACCCTTGGCCGTTGGGACTGAGTGCGGTTCTCATCACTTACTCTGCTCAATATGTTGCAGAGGTCGGCAACTCATCGGGAACCCTGTTGCCACACCAACAGGGGCATGCGGCCTTGTGGGCAACGGGCGGGGGAGGCGGCCAATCCCCCGCTCCGGAGCGACACATCGACTACTCCCGTGAGGCAAGCACGCTGTTACCCCCCCCCCCCCCTCCCCACCCTGGACCGCTAGGGGTGATCACGGTCCCACTCAGGCAAGCCACCCCGACCTGAGAGAGGAACAGGACACAACTGTACTCCTCAACAATCATGGCGGAAGCCACGTGTCCCCTCCGTCCGCATGTTGCCCAGGCTGATATCCAGACCAGGCTGGACGCTATCTTTGCTGCCTTCTGGCGAACACTGGAATGCCGGGCAGCTCAACCAGTCCTTCAGCAATCAAGTCACCCCTTACCCAAGCAGCCGGCTCACCGCTCCAGTGGGCCCGGTGTGGCGGTTGGAGGGACGAGGCGGGGGTTGGCGGCATTTCAGCTGGTGCGCTCGCGCCGAATGCGGAGCACTTGCCCCCCTCAACCTCAGCATTACCAACCTGATCCAGAGGGACCGCAAATGCTCCAGGCCTGCCTGAACTGAGTGGAGAGGACGCAAGCTCTGACACACTTGGAGAGGAAGATTGGAGATAAGATTTCTGGTGTGGAACTGGACTCTCTACTTTGGCCTGCCTGTGGAATCGGGTGACTACTTCTGATGACCTACTCATGTACTGTGGACACTCTCTCATTTGGGAAGAAAAGATATAGGCTTTTATTATATGTCATGCTGATATTTTTCTTTTAGGCTTGAGGATTAGTGTCACAATCAATAC
This sequence comes from Pelobates fuscus, assembly GCF_036172605.1. NCBI lineage: Eukaryota > Metazoa > Chordata > Amphibia > Anura > Pelobatidae > Pelobates > Pelobates fuscus. Next base: position 111,953,844 of record NC_086323.1, on the reverse strand, counting down.
CTAAAGCGGTCATAGTGGGTAACAAGATCCTAACTTACCTTCTGTCATAACCATAAATGCTTTTTCTTGTTCTCACACTAAATAACCATTTTTAACAGGGCGACTGGCAACCCAGCGGCCTCCCTGCATGTGTTTATTTACTTGATTTCTCTGCTACCTACCCTAGCTTTAGTTTCTATTCAAGTACAACAAGCCTACCTTCTTAATTATTAATTTAAAAATTGTGCTGACCTTCCAGACGCCATGCTTATATAGCATTACTTATGATGTGTTTGAGCTTGTATATGCTGTTGTGTCACTGCAGGCAACTATGTATTTTTTGTCACAGCAAAAATAAAGAATAAAAAAAAAAACACTCACCCGATAAAGTAGTTCTTCTGGGGTCAACACTTTCCCGTCTTCATCTAACCTGTAAAAGGTCAAATCCAAATTGACAAACTAAGATACAGATATAAACATCGGCAATATCATACAAAGCCTATCGTTCGTTCTCTAGGACTGTGTTGTAAATGAAATGGTGTATTTGATATTACTGTAGTTGGCAGCTTCAGTGAATGCATATGCATATATATATATATATATATATATATATATATATATATATATATATATATATTTACAGTTTTTAGTAACTACACATTTCCATGACTTGTACCAAGTTTCTATCCATATTGAATCATTTGAAAAGCTTATTAAATCAAGACCCAAGTCCAACATTTCAGTGCTTTTATCAAACTTAAGCAACCTGGAAAATATTTTGTTACAATCTGCATTTCAGTAATATATGTCAGAGGAAGAATGAGAACCACCAGTAGAATGGTTCTCCTACTCCTCACATCACACAATCCTCAGCTTAGATCTAATGCCACCGGTATCAAAAGGTCTATACCCAAGATTGACACAAAGAGGGGTAGAATTTTTAAAGAGTGTTTAATGATAATCTATACATTTGCTAGCATATCAACTAGCACCACGTTTCATGCATTTAATTTAAACCAACTTGTGTGCTAAACTATCCTATGTAACTGCACTTCTCTGAATAACGGGGATAACCTTACTACAATCAACACTCATAGAACCAAAACAGGAAACACCGGAAGTGTACGAAGGCACTTCAGGAGTGGAAGGCAGTGAATATAAAAGCTACATTTTATTGTATAATATGATTTACAGATTACTTAAACCACAACAATTAAATACATTTATGTTTGCGGTTTAAGTCATGTGTAACTCATACTATACAGTAAAGGTTGCTTTTATTTTCACTGCCTTCCCCTCCCGAGGTGCCTTAGTACACTTCAGGTTTTTCCCTTTTTGACTTTTATACTGGAGAACCTGTGGTTCATTCATCCTTGGATTATTGAACATTAGGTGAAAGCATGGAACACTTACTCCCAATGTAACAATAAATAGTTTTTAGCAAAACCTGGTTTAGAGTCTTCACACTTGCCAAAGCATAATCCCTTGTTTTCATTAGCAAGCAAATCCTGGCATCATACAAGAGAAAGCTGTGTTGGACATGTGTGGACATGTTTTAGTTACCTGTAAGTCTTGCACAAGACAAGGCGTGAGTACACGGAATCAAAATCTCGCTCCACTTCTCGGCTGGCAGCCTAGGTAAAAGAAATGATCAGTCAGAAAAGCAGTGCTAGTGTACCAGGCATTTTTTAAAGAAAAACATAATAAAGTTATATTGCTCATTAAAGAAAGACTTTGATAATTTCGGACATAAGATGTACTGTAATTTCATTAAATAAATGAACAGGGAAATAATGCTAAACTACTGACAAAAAGGATAAGGTGAGGCCCGATAGAAAGTAGTAGTTGTTGGGGGATTATATCATAAGAGGTGTGGAGCTGGACAATAGTGGCCTTATAAGAGGTCTTCCTGGAACTACTGCTCGAAGAGACAGGAGATGTTTTTAATACGGTTACGCAAAGCAGGAAGGGGAATTGGATGTACTTGTCCATCTGGGAACAAATGACTTGGCTTGCAATGAGGTTTCAGAGGTAAAGAAAGTTTTTTGTGTTTTTGCCAATGATACACGGCAGGTTGCTTCCACAGTCATTCTCTTAAGTTCTGCCTGTGCATAACACTTAGAATAACAGGCGGACGCGTATTAGGGAATTTAACTTATGGCTTGGTGAATGGTGTCGGGAGCAAGGATTTGGCTTCATTTCTCATGGTAGCTCGGTTTGGAATGGAAATTAACTGTACAAAAAAGATGGTTTGAATCTTTCTGAAAAGGGAACAGTGAGCAGTTCAGAGGTTTTGCTAGGATGTAATTAAACTACAGGTAGGGGGGCAAAAGGGTTATATAACATCAATTCAATTGCCCCCCAAAACATGAAAATGAAGGAAAGGGACCTCAGTTAAGAAAAAGGACAATTGAGTCATTTGCTACATGTGAGTTTACAGAGGAAGAGGTTCTATTTCAACTTTCAAAAGTAAAGACAAATAAGTCGATGGGGCCTGATGGAACACACCCAATGTTATTAAAAGAGCTTAGTGGTCTACCATACAAGTGCTAACCAGGCAGTGGCTGAGTGACAGGCAACAGAGGGTTGTAGTCAATGGAGTATATTCGAAGCATGGGCTTGTCACTAGTGGGGTACCTCAGGGATCTGTACTTGGACCCATTCTCTTTAATATTTTTATTAGTGATATTGCAGAAGGTCTTGATGGTAAGGTATGTCTTTTTTCTGATGATACTAAGAAATGTAACAGGGTTGATGTTCCAGGAGAGATAAGCCAAACGGCAAATTATTTAGGTAAACTAGAAAAATGGTCAGAGCTGTGGCAACTGACATTTAATGTGGATAAGTGCAAGATAATGCATGTTGGACGTAAAAACCCAAGGGCAGAGTACAGAATATTTGATAGAGCCCTAATCTCAACACCTGAGGAAAGGGATTTAGGGGTAATTATTTCTGATTAAAGGTAGGCAGACAATGCAATAGAGCAACAGGAAATTCTAGCAGAATGCTTGGTTGCATAGGGAGAAGTATTACCATCTTATTTATTTTCCCCCCCAAAAAAGCAATAGGGCCTATTTTTGGGGGGTGTCTTATTTTGGGGGAAACAATAGCAAGCATGTGCTAGAAAGCAGGTCTACATTTGGGGGAATTCTCCTGAACATAGACCAGTTCACTAGGGCATGGAATCCTGCGAATCTATGTTTGGGAAAACTTCCCCGAACATAGCTTAGTCGCAAATGGAATCCCGCGAATCTATGTTCAGGGAAACTTCCCCGAACATAGATTATTGAACTAGTGACTAGAGAAACAGGATAGCAGTAGAAAGAGGGAAGTGCTCATGCCATTGTAACGAACACTGGTGAGACCTCACTTGGAGTATTGTAAGCAGTACTGGAGACCATATCTCCAGAAGGATATTGATACCTTAGAGAGAGTTCAGAGAAGGGCTACTAAACTGGTTCATGGATTGCAGGATAAAACTTACCAGGAAAGGTTAAAGGATCTCAACATGTATAGCTTGGAGGAAAGACGAGACAGGGGGGATATAATAGAAACCTTTAAATACATAAAGGGAATCAACACAGCAAAGTAGGAGACCAGATTTAAAAGAAGAAAAACCACAACAAGAGGACATAGTCTTAAATCAGAAGGGCAAAGGTTTAAAAATAATATCAGGAAGTATTACTTTACTGAGAGGGTAGTGGATGAAGTGATTTTATTATTATTGGTATTATATAGCGCCAGCTTATACCGCAGCGCTTTGCAATAAGAGGGGAATTTACCAAATGAGACAATACCAAAATGTAACATGAACAATAGGTAGTTGAGGGCCCTGCTCAAACAAGCTTACAGTCTAGAGGAGGTGGGGTATAAAAACACAATAAGAAGGGTATAGAGGAAGACAGCAAATATACATGGTGGATAAGTGGCAGAACTGGAGGTGAGAGTGGAGAGTTGCTCTAGGAGAGAGTAAGAGGAAGAATTAAGAGATAGAAGTTACTCAAAAATGACACCAAGATAGCGAGCTTGAAAGGATGGGGTGAGGCAGGTACCGTCAAACCTGCAGGGAGAGTGAAGGAGGAGGATCAGTGTTATGAGGAGGAAAAATAAGAAACTCAGTTTTAAAGAGATTGAGTTTCAGAAAGCAGGATGACATCCAGAGATAGAAGAAAGGCAATTGGTGACACGTTGTAGGACAGCAGGGAAGAGGTCAGGGGAGGAGAGGTATATCTGGGTATCATTAGCATACAGGTGGTAGTGGAATCCAAATGAATTAATGAGTTTGCCGAAAGAGGCAGTATAGAGAAAGAACAAAAGAGGACCACGAACTGGGCGTGGTAAAGATCAGATAGGTGAAAGTAATAAAAGTTGAACATAAATTGACAGGACTATGAGTGCAATAACTAACACTAACAAAAACAATTTAAGTTATCAATTAAGCAGATAAACTATAGGGGATGGAGGCAAATAGGAAAGCAAAATTAAATAAACAGGACTGAAAAATAGATAGAGGTTAATACAGTAAAGGAGTTTAAGCATGCGTGGGATAGGCATAAGGCTATCCTAGATAAAAGATAAGGCCAGGAACTAATGAGAGTATTTAGAAAATAGGGCAGACTAGATGGGCCGAATGGTTCTTATCTGCCGTCACATTCTATGTTTCTATTGATCACACACTGATGCATTTCTACAGGATATAACAATGTTTAAATTGATAAAACCGCAAGCATTTGATTGGTGCAGTGCAGGGACGACCTATGGGGGAGCATTTGATTCTTTAAGATCATCAATCTTGATGATCTCAGCGAAGAGGTGGGGCGGCAGCACAGTGAGCGTTTGAAGGGGAGTAAAAATAATTTTTTTTATTGGGGGAGGTCAATTAAATAGAAGGAACCTGTAGCATGTTTACATTCCAAACGCCATAGTGTTCCTTTGAGAAACACCCATTTGCAGTTACACACGTTTGCAATGTATCCTTTTCTAGTATTCCCATGATCTAATGTAGCCAAGTAACCATGCTTAGAAAAAAAGATGTTAGAAGAAATTCTAAGGAGCACGCTTATTTAGCAAAAGGTACATTTATCTTCATGCAAAAAAGAAAATATATTAAAATCAATTTATTACAATGATTAAATGAAATATAGAATAGGCTATAATAATATTGCTTTTCACCAATAACCAGCTAAAATATGATAGAGTAAAACATTCACTTTTTGTTTAAAATAATTATATAATAAGGTATGTTTGCAGGGCACGAAGGTGACATATTCACAGCTGCCAAACCGGTTTTCCTGTTAGCAGCGGTTATATTGCAAGATCCAGGACTCAGGAGAAAGATGTTCTAGGAGAGTCCAGTGGGACTTCACAGAAGCCTATTGAAGCCATTGGACATTATCTTTTTACAGACATTTTATGTTCCTAGATGTTCTTGACTAATTGCGAGGCGTGGATTAGTCCTCTGTTCATGTCCCATGAATTCTAATGCTTAAAATGGCTCTTCGAGACTGTCCCCTCCTCTGATGCACTGATAATATGGCATTAACACTGTCAACGCAGTACCAATGTCAATTTTGCCGTTCTGTATGACTTATTGTCTGAGAGTGCTGGAGGTGGGTAAGACTTTCCTTCATGCAGAGGAAAACATTAATGGATTCAAACAAAATTTTAAAAGGTAGAAAACAATTGTGTGCTGTACCTCTCACCAAAACAAATATGCCAAAAGATCAACTCCAATGCACTAGGGTTAGAAGAAACTTACCTCCTCTATAAAAAGCCAGGGGTGGCATGGACCACCCAACAGAGAAGGCTTTTTTAGTCCATGCTCAAATATCGCCTTAATGCTAGGGCATAACGTTCCTCGAACCAGGTCTGTAATACCTTCGGTAACAGAGTCATCACCAGCGACTGAATACTGTATTAATGGGGAGAAAGAACACTCAGTCAATGTTAAAACAATCTTCACGAAATGAATGCCTGGGAAATTATGTAATACCTCCCAAGGCTTTGTACTTTACTGGCATTTATTATGTATAAACAAACAAAACAAAGCCTTCAATCTTTTCAGCTATTGACAATCTTTTTAATCGTTCCGTGCATGGCTCATTGACCTTCAAATGATTGGACACAGGATATTAACCCAATAACAAATAGTGATGCTGTATGTTTTGTAATGAAATGGCTGCTCTGCTAAAAGATGACATTCTAGAAAAAAAGGACTGGCATCTTACAATGCCATAAATAGTAACTTAGGATAACTTTGAATGATTTTTTTTTCTCTTATTATTACAATAAAACATATGACTTTGGCTGACCTGGGGCTCGCAGTCTTAGTTTGTCAAGCACTGCAGCTACCAAACATCCTGTCCTTTGCACTTTATAGTAGAGTATACTTAATGTGCCCATACAGTCAAGCAGTCACCCCGGGAACATGACGCTTGCGTGCACTCCACGGTTTACAAAAAAGCAAGGGAGAGGAGTCTGGAAATGTTTTATCGAGCTGATCTACATTAGGAGTGTTCGTCATTGTGCTATGTGTGAGGACACTGAATGTGAAGTCCTTCAAAAATTGAAACATACTTTCAGCCAAATGTAAAGAGGCAGCATTTATGCACTAACAACATTAAATTAAGATATAGTGGGTTTGGTGCGAAGATTGACAATTTAATAATCTTAAAACTACAAGAAAAAGAAAGTAAAAAAAAAAAAAAAACAGCACAAAAGGGAAAAATACAAAGTTTACAGGGCACTATCCATAAAAAGAACTAAGTGTCACTTTTCCTTTAACCGGTTCTAGATATAATCTTACCTCTTTGCTCCTTTCATCCAGTATCTCCACAAACTTTGCAGGAAACCAACCTGGAAGCAATGGAAAAGAGGAACAGCTATGAACAGAAATGTTCTGTAGGGTGATTAAAGTGGCATGGTCACCTAAAAAAGCCAACTCATGAAACAGTTTACATAACATGGCAAAATACATGGGTTGGTTTGCAACTCCGTGGGTGTGACAGCTTCAACTTATATAGGACGTAAGCAGTTCCAGTAAATTGAACAGCATAAATTGAACACAGGTATGATGTAGCTGCCAGCCATTCCCACTGCATCACATGAAATAATATCACTTCAGACCAGTAGCATGTGTGACATGTGAAGTCTGGAAACATATCTCTATAGCAACATTGCTGACTGTACAGAGACTTTCTATTTTTATCCCCATGTAAAAAATATATTAGATGTGATTTTCTTAGCAGTGAGTAAATAAGATCTAAAATGCAAGCAATATGCATAGCAAAGAACAAACATCAAATGATTAGAATTCAATACACACTGACGCCCATAACGATTTTAAATTCATTTACATTGAAAGAGTTCATAAAAATGTTTCATTATTTGTAGATTCATTTAGGACTTGTCAAATAAACCGATATATTTAGGGGCTTAAAATGTTAAGTCCTATACTACTGGCGAGGCCTTAAAAGTTAGTCTCCACTACAAGCCTGAAGGGTCCAACGCACACTCAACGAGGCATGAATTTCTATTCACCAAAGGCTAGTGGAAATATTGAGGCCCGAATACATTATATGTCACTGTACTTACAATATGTATATATTTGTCATGTAGCTAGCAATAAAAGGATGTAATGGATAATTTGCAGATGAAAATGGGTTACAAAATGTTAAACATGGCTAAGTGTCTTTAAGTGTCAATGCTGCTCTGCAGTGAGGGATGCTTATTGTGAATTAGTATCACCATACTGAGAATGTTAAGAGTATGAGACCAGATTAGTTGGATGCACCCACAGATGCTGCCGTGGGGTTTTTCAAATGACCATAGATGTCATCTTAATATGTATGAGAAACTTGAACAAAACAAAAGCCAACCAATGTCTTATAGAAAAGAAAATATTGTAAATGTCAATATACACAAAGTGTATCTAAAAATAAAAATAATGGCAAAACCAATCTTCATATGTATTTATCCACCTCCTCTAAACTGACCTACAATAAGGAAAAACAAAGCTACTCCAAACAGGACATAAGATTTAATGTTAATCACAAGTAGCTAATTAACAATTTGTAGTATCTACAATGGACAACATGCTTAGGTCAAGAACATATGTTTACAGTAGAATTAGGTATTCAAGTTCCTCAAATACACTGCATTGTGCTCAAATTGTCTTCTATGCAGTAGGCAGAAAACCCTACCATATCACATGCATAGCAGAGGACACTAGTGAATAAACTATATTTAAATGAACACTATAGGGTCAGAAACAAAAACCTGTAATATTGTTCTATCGTGTTAAAAACACCACCTAGCCCCCCCTGACTCCCATTCTTCCCCTAAATATAGTAAAATCTTACTTTTATTCCAGTCTGCTGCTGCTACTGGCTCTGCCACTGATCTGCCTGCATAGCTGACATCATCTGAAGTGACTGTCTGAGCCGATCACATAGGAAAGCATTGGATAGGCTGAGAATGAATCCATGTATCTCCATGAGGAAGGTTCAGTGTCTCCATGCAAAGGGTGGAGACACTGAATGCCAGTACTGCACAGTGTGCAGCACTGACCCAGAAAGCAAATCTAGCAGCCATCTGAGGAGTGGCCAATAGAGGTATTCCGCAGCAGTTTTTACAGCAAAAAGCCTGAAGGAAATGATTCTACTCACCAGAACAAATCCAATAAGCTGTCGTTGTTCTGCTGACTATAGCGCACCTTTGAAATGATTGCGTTCTGCAGGTGTTAACATCAGAAAGAAGTGTGGGAGGTTATGAATGGATTATACATGTTGATTACTACCAGCCATAGTTTGTAACAAAAGTATGTTACAAGGCAGGATATATTAGAACATAAGTTATGTTTCTGAGAGTCTGTTCAAAAGATTTTCATTTGTTTGCCTTGTTCTGTAGTGAACTTGACACATGTTTGAACAAATCAGAAATGGAGTGCTTGCCAACTTGGAAACTAAAAACAGTACATCCACTAGGAGAGAGAGCTAAGGAAATAGAGGGACTGTGAGTTGCAAAATAAACATGTAAAATTAGTCTGCCGAGATAAGAGGAAGGAGAATTAAAAGGTCACTAAAATCACCATAACAACCTATGCTCATTGTACAGGTTATTAGGCAATAGTCGTTGCTACTGTGTCCCTGCACACAGTATCTTAAAATGTTGTGAATTTAAAAATAGCTGCAGCTATAAGCCTGCCCTCTGATAGTAATGCAGATAACATAGCATCCTTACCCCCACATCTCCCCCCCTCCCCCCTTGCTGGAGTGGGGTTTATAGGACAAGAACAGATGATAGATAGAAGAATATATTTCTCATGAGTTTAAAAATGGTTTTCACTTCCAGCTCGTAGATAAAAGTGATGACAATTTTTAACTTACCACGTAGTCCATTAAGTTCCCCTACCCAGCAATGCTCATCTTTCTGTGAAATTATCTGAAAGTTATAAGAAATGTATTAAAAGAATGTAAAGCCTCAAGAAGAGTTATCAAAGTCCTTCACAGATCCCCAGAAGTTACCGTTATTATATCATTCTTGCGAAAGCCAAGTTCATCATCATCATGGCGCTCAAAGTCCAACAAAGCTTTAGCCCTGCGGCGCCTGCTCCTCGAGCAAGATACATAGTTTTCATGGTCTCTTTGATGGCTCTCCATCGTGTAATCAGCTGTCAAGTCCTGTAAATGGAACAAAAACAGAGTTCAAACTTGGATTTTGATGAAAAACATTGGTATTTTCTCTAATTCTCTATTTTAGGAACAAGTAAGTTTGAAAGTTTTCAAGATAAAGCACAAATTATTCACGGTCTTCCCCAACCCTATCCATTGAGTTATACACATCTTTTAACCATCCACTTAAAGGAACACACTCCAACACTTATCAAACAAACAATTAAAGTCGTTACACAACTTTTATTTTCAGCCGACCTTTGAATGTGATGAGTAGAAGTAAAAAAAACTATCAAATACACTTAAATTGTGTTAGTTCCCAGAGTGTTCAGAAACCCCTATTAGTGGGTCAGTGGCTAAACAATTAATGACTATTAGAAGATGTTTGATCAATGACCCTGGCAGACATCTGGGGCACGCAGATATTGGAATAACTTACAATGTTGCAGTTTTTAGGGTCTGTGCATTGAAAATGCCGAGCAACTTGCATGATTGCCTCCCGTAAATCTGCTACCAGAGCAGTCTGTTTGATATTCTTGGATTTTAGGGCCTCGATATCATCTTCGCCTGCAAAATACAAGCAATTGGATCAATACAAGTTGTTGTGAGGAACGCATTGATCTTTATGTAGCCAACAGCTTTGTTATTTAAAACTCTACTTTTGCGTAATGTATTGGAGTAAAATTACATCAGGGCAGGGTAATAGCGTTCTTCAAGATAAAGGGAGGAATTTAATAACAAAGGAGGCAGACTATTACAAACTTTGGCCTCAATTCCAGATTAGCTTTTCAATGTAATATATATATCTATATCTTCAATCTCTGGCACTCACCATCAAAATTGTATATAGATCAAATGATACCCGGGTGCTTCCAGCACATAAATAAGAAATGGAGCACTCCACAGGGATTTTTAAATGTGTACTGAAGAACAAAGATTTGTTCTTCAATACACATTTAAAAATCCCTGTGAAGTGCTCCATTTCTTTAATATATATGATATATATCTCAATATAAAAAATTATCAAAATATTAAATAATTTTTAAAGTTTCTGCTAAAATAAACTTTTAAACCATTTACCATTAAACCATTTGAAAATTTGAAAAGCTTATCCAAAAATATAAAATCTGGGGCCATGACAGGAACAACAGATTGATGGGGACCCTGTTTGAACGCTCTTACAATCTAGTTAATTAAAAGGTAAATATGAGGTAATTACCCTCAAATTTTTCTTAAAAAAAATATATGTGAAGGAATTTCTATAACTCAGAAAATAATGTAGATGAGAAGCTACTTTGTGTGTGGTGTGTAAAGTACCGGTAATTACTTACCAAACAATAACGTGGATATCCCCGATTTTCTGCGCTGACTTGGTCTTCTTGTAATCTGACCAAATACAAAAGGGGTGGATAAGTACAGTGCTTTAAGTACCATCTCATACTGAGTATGATCAGAACAGAAATATACGTAGTTTTTGAGGCCCTCCCCTTTTTTCATTGCTTTTATACAGTGCATAACGGTAAGCAAATTATAGAAATTAAATGGTCTTTAAAGTGGTACACACACATTTCATATCAAATTGATAGCAAATGTATAGACTTTATAAGTGGACATTGTTCATAGTTCGTATAAAACACAATATTCTGGTTACATGGATGCATTTTTCCATCACACAAAAAAAAGAGACTTATTTTTTTAACCTTGGAGACTTTTGAATTGTGCATCTGTCCTGGATCAGCATAGAGGTATGCCAGATGTTTGCGTCTCTGAGCCTCAATCATGACCTCTGTAAGAGTCCCTGCAATCATCATGGCCTCTCGCAGTAGAACATCTGCATCTTCTATCTGCGATGGGATGTCTGACAGAGTATTGAAGATGGATGCAGAGTTTTCAGACTGAATTAGCTCTTCCTCCTTAAACACAGGTGAAGAGGTAATGTTGTATTAAAACAATTCACTCAGGTTATAAGGAAGCACCAAACAAACAATTTGCATGTTCAAAAATTTAAAAAAAAAAAAAAAAAAAATCTTATAATGGAGATTTTATCCAACTTGTGTATTTTAGTAAAAAAACAGTTCACCAATAACTAGCTTTTGTTAGGAACCTCTTATCAATTCATGCAATGCTACATGCTATTAGTTACACAGTTTTACACCAAGGAGTAATTATTTTTCTATTAGATACACAGGAACTGAGAGATGCAGATGGATCCCTGGAGATATTCAAGAAACTCTTAAGAAAACAAAATGTGCAAAAGTGGTCAGTGTTGCTCTTACCTTCATTTTCAGCATTCCCAATGTAGTCTGAAATAGAACCAGAGATCCCTGATAGAAGAATAAATCCCAAACCCTTAACAGCAGCTTGATATGCACAACACTAGCAAACGCAGTGAGGAACCAGTGGAGAGTGATGAGAGACAGCTCTGTATATGGAGAGAGAAGACAATGTACGTTATGTTAGAACACAGGAGGCAAAATCCAACAAAAGCAGATAAAGGAAACTCGTGAAACCAGTCATACACAAACACATTTTGCCATAATTTGAAGGACTGCATGACAAGTGTCAGGTTAGAGCATTTTCCCAAAGAAAAGTAGTGTCCTTAATAGTCCTTGATCATATAATAATCCTTACCAATGTCGTGTTCTTGTAGCAGCTTGTCCAGGCGTGGAAGATACTGCACAATAAGGTGACGCAACACCCGCTGGTCTGTTTGCACTCCATCCAGCGTGTTATTAAAATAAGAGGCTGGAACCAAGTCTTCTGTAATAGCACTCATCATCCAAAATGTATCTTCTTCCTCTAAGAAAAGCAGCAAACAGGCGGCCACCTGTCAATGGAGGGACAGACAATGATTGAAAAAGAAAGAACAAGTTTAACGCTCGTTTTCAATGCAGCACACCCATTCTATCAGACTTACCATGCCTGTACCCTGGCAATATCCAATATCTGGATAGAACCAAGCCAGTCCACGTAGGACTCGCCTGAGGCGAGGAACACCTACACTTTGTAAGTTGGAGAAACAAGCATTGCTGGGCATAGTACGAAGCAAGTCTTTTTCAATCTGAAACAAACAGAATAAACAGAACTTGTTTAGTCATGAAATGTGGAATCTACGATAGTCAAGGGATGGCAAACTCTAGAATTCTTCACTTATACAAGCCAACTCCAATCACCTTGATATTTATTACTCCTTGTAAAACTTTACATTGTAGAAAATGCAAAAAGAGACATAAATTCCAAGTGAATTTTAAGGTTTATGCCAAAATAGCCATTCTATCGACCGCGACTTGAAGAATTTTTCCAATTCAACTTTTTTGGACTTAAATTTGAAATTCACTTTGAACTCCTAAAAAAAAAAAACAACAACAATCAAACGGATATTCCTTAGTCACCTATCCAGTTACCTGTTTGGCGGACAGATTTTCATCATTTGAACTGTTCCTCACGATATCTCTGTATGTCATGTCTGAATTCCTCTTCTTCTGCAGGGCACCAGAAAGTCGCATCCATAGCTAGGGAAGAAATCGCGATGGAAAGCAAATTAGTGTATTTTTTCTTTCTAAATGATGCAAACCAGGAAAACCGCCACCTAGTTTAGTTGCAAGGCAGACAATATCTAGAGATTAAGATAAAAAACATTGCTGCTTTGACGTCACATATATCACTATAGCAAGACGGCAAGATATTCCTTCCAAAACAGTGCTCCACTGTTAGTTATAAGTCCTGCACTTACAATATATGTTTTTATCTGCAACTTGGTGACAGAAGTAAGGGTACCCTCCACGAGTGTTTTGACCTGCCACTGTTTGTGTATGTAATTTAATACCAAATGTATTTTATTATACTACCAATATCCAGAGTTTGGAAATTACGGTAAGATTGACCTGCAACATCCACTAGGAGCCTTACAACTGTGATTTAACTAAACTGCCATGGAGTGTTAGAATGTGTTTCAGCAGTGAAACTAAAATTATCCAGGCTAAGGGGGGGAAATAATGTACTACATAAAAATAAAGATAAAAAATGAATAAAAAAACAAACAAACAAACAGTTAAAGATCGCAATGGATGTACTTGACCCTGCAGATGCTTGTGACTCGGTCAGGCATAATGTGAGATTCAGTACAAAAAAAATGTAAAAAGTCTGCATAGTTTAGTAATCACTGCTACAAGAGACCACCATAGTAATGGCACACCAAAGAGAACAGATGCCAATGTTGTGAACTTTAACAATAACACCATAGCTTAGGTCTTAGGAGCAGGCGTCAGTCCAGCTCAGACAACTTCAAATTCTCTGTTGTATTGTGTGACACTAACTTTTTAACACCAAAGTTTAAAATGTTTCACTACCAAGTAACTTTAACCCATTTTGACGGATGCCCACCCCATGACAAATGCAATACCTGCGGTCTCATACTGTGGGGGATTCCAGTTAGTACAAGTGAGCGCAGCTTGTCTGAATGCGGGAGGGTAACATCAATCTTATCCCATGTTAGGTCCCCCACATCATGATTGTGAGTGAATTCAAGGTGGGCTTGCCACTTTAATCTCTGCTGAGGGTCCTCTGTGAGTGGGATACTCAAAAGCTTACTGGAATTAGGCTCCGCACCATCTGCAACAACAAAAAGACAGCAGCTGAAAACGGAGACAGATATAAAACAGGGAGCAATGTATGACTATATGTGGGGACCGGGGATGGTTGGAAGCATTGAAGAAAGAGGAAACTAAAAATGCAAATAGAAAAACTAGTTATACAGTGATATTCACTAAAGTAAATGGTCAGCCATTCAAAGTAAATTTCTAATTTGAGACAAAATTGGAGAACTTCAACAAGACCAATATTTTTTCAGGTGGCTTATTTTTCACTTTGAATTCTGACAAATTCACATGGAGATATAAAAATGGGCCAAGCAGAGAGGATGCGTGCTGTGAGAACCCCTGGGCTCGGCGCGGACTTTGTTGCAATGGGAAAAGGGATTGGGAATCGGATGAAGATGTACCATGAAAGCCATGGGCAGTGTGGTTCTGTCTGCCAAATCTCACAATCTCATTGACTCTAGAAATGTATTTTATCAGTTTATTTTCTAGCATCGCTGTTTATTATTTATTTTGTTAGCACACAGTCAGTGCTTCATGTCTTTATTTTATTTCTTTGTTTATATGGACTATTTCTGATTTTCATCATTTAAAAATGTGTAAATATATATAAGTGAAATTTGCAATAATTATATCTATTGCTGCTTGAAATACGGAAATATTTTGCTATACTGTTGCATTGCTATGCCATTTCACAACAAGGGCAATAGCCTGACCAAACACGAACCTTCTTTGTCCACTCTGAAACCAAATTCATCATAGCGGAATTCTGGCTGTTCCACAGATTGCTCCTTCTGAATAGTGGACAAAACAATGGTTATTTTTTAAACAGAACTGTAAAGCCAACAATCCCCATGTTTCATACCCATTTACATCTATTATACATTTATAAAAGGAAGTGCCTTTTGTATACAGAGATAAGTTAAGCGATTTAAATTTAAGAACATGAGGACTCAAATGATTTCTAAATGTCGTGGGCCACAAAATAGTAACATGGACTTTTCACTTTCAAAAATAGTAAAAATCGCAGGGCAGCATGAACTACTGTAATATTTATTGCTCTTAAGAGTTGACTTTTGGACAGAGAACCTTGGCCAAGAAAAATTGAAGGGAAAATTTAGGAAAGGATTGCCAAAATACTAAAGCAGACATCTACAGGTCTACGGTTTGTTTACATTGCAGGGTAAAACAACCCTCTAGTGGCCGTCTTCTTGATAGCCAATAGTGGTCCCTTTTCCTCCAAACAGAGTAAGACTTGGCCTGGGAATTAAATGCTGTTAATAGCAGCATTTGATTGGAGGAGCACAGTATTTGGTTGCACTTGTCTAGTTCCAATCCATTAATTCGCTAGGAGCTAGGATGCTGACCTCACCAGAGGTGGAAGTGGAGAAGACCCAGCACTGGAAACAAGATGAGTAAACTTTTTTTATTACCAATGCGCAGTGGACAAAGGGAACTTATAGTCTTGAAATAACAATTGCTATTTCAGGACTAATTGTTCCTTTTAACCCACTTAGAATATAGAAAACTGAAAGTATAAAGTCTTTACCACTGCCCTAGAATGTAATGAACCACACCATGCTGTTTGTTAAGGACTCTCAGAAATAGGCTTTGGCATCTAAGCTTGAGGACAAAAGTTAATTTACATAATGTTGCACTGCATTCTGGGAATGTGATAAAAAAAAAAGAAAAAATCATACAGATACCTGTGTTTTATCACCCATTTAGCCATATTTCTATGATGGATACAACAATAGATAAGACTGAACTTCAGAAAAAATATTGGTAATTTTTTTCCTCTCTGAAAAATGATTTATATAGTATTTCTAGTGTTCATCATATTCGGATACATTTCACCTTACCTGTGTGTACTTCGCTAGTATGTCCTGTGGCCACATGCTGGCTGTGAGCGCTGAGAAGGGACCCCCTGGATATGGCGTGTAGCTACCTAAATATTATAAAGGAAGAAAAAAAAAAAGTCTATAACAACAGAAAAAGTATTCTAAAAGATAGTATATAGTTTCTGGATAGTAGGAGAGTAGACATATTACATGTCCAGCAGAAACAATATTAAAAGACACAATCATACATTACAAACAGACTACAATGGGTGTGAGTCCATTAATTCAACTTTAAAATACATAGTGTGTGTGTGTGTATATATATATGTGTATATATATGTGTATATATATATATATATATATATTTATATTGTAATGGACTTCCCATTGCGTACCTCACTCTACAATCAACATTCAAACAATTGCCTTATAGCAAAGTCAGAAGCTGCTACTTCAAGCAATCTTACTTTGAATACCTTTAAAGATACATAACAAGGATATCATTATTGTGTCGTCAGACATGGTGGGTGGGACTGTACATTACCTGTGTTTACTAGTAACCCTTTCAATGCACTCTACCATAATGATAAAGCACTCATGTTCACCTAAAATTCAGTTTTTAAACTTTGGATGGCATCAGCAAACCATGGTGCTACAGAGCTGTGAAACTGAGCCTTACTCTTAACGCGATTTCTCACTTAACACTGTACAAAGCCAGATTTCTGAATAGGCTTCCTGGTCTATAACATCTTCAACATAACAGGAAGAAGCACTTTATGACGTCAACCCAGCAGCTCTCTGACCAGAGATTGGATGACTCCAATTGTTTCAACCCAGCACCTCAATTGGCCACTCACTGACACCACACATAGCAAGATAGAGAGTCTCCAGTTCCTTTTCCCTATGGACTGATACAACACTGTTTTAGTGCCAGTTTCTGGCCTATATTAAGCTTTACTTAGGAGTTCAACGGTCAGTTGTTTTCGCTTACATTTTAAATGTGTGTCAGTGGCTCTCATAAGTAAAGTAATGGCATATGCCAGAAGGCCTTTGGCTCTATGACATTCATAACTATAATAATATAAACCAAAGCACCACTGGCAGTGACACAAGTAATTAAGATACATTTTATTTACATGAGTGCTACTGCCAGTATTCTTCTAGTACAAAGTATTTACAAATAAAAAGTGTTCCGCATCCCACGCATTTTTTTTTTCTCTCCAAGGGAGGCATTTCGACTTTCTGTGCCAAGGTACCCGAGATGTAAATCCAGCCCTTGCAGATAAATTAAAAACAAATCCTTTATCCTTACCAGACATTGTGCCGGTTTAAATGATGCCGACCCAGCTGATGATCCCGCGGAGTGATCTGCAGGTGATAAAAGCCGAAAATCTTCAAGTAGTTGTCCCAAGAAGATCAGGAGGTGAATTGTAAGTGATCATGAGGCGTGGACTTGGCATAAATACACACGGGCGTATGGCAGGCTAAGAAGGCTCTGTTGGAAACACAAATAATTTTTAGTATCTTTGTTTACAAGTGTACATATTCACATTCCTTCCTATGCTGTAGGTTCATTTTTGTTTTAATAATGTGTCACCCTAAGGACTAGCACACACATGTTCTATGTTGGCTCTCTTGGGAGCCTTTAGTCATCGCTATGTTAAGATGTAAATAAACAAGCACTAAATAATACAGTTATTCATTCTGCAACTGTTCAACATCACCCCAGCAAATGGAATGCATCTTGACATTGACTTTTACTATTAAGTTGGTATCTCGACTTGGAAAACAAAGCTTTCTGGTCTTGTTCTGTCTCACCATAGAAATTAGATTGTGCATTTTATGGCAAGGATAAGACTACTTAAATACAATGAGCTTTTTAAAAAAAAAAAAAAAAAAAAACATTTAATAATAGCAATATCTTTGTAATAACATGCTGCATTTGGATCAAAATAAATAAAAGTGCATTCAATAAAATGCCGTTACTGAGGCCAAAGACCCACTAACACTTCAAAATAGCATTTGCTTCTTTTACAATAAAATCTGAATGTTGAAATTTCACCATGTACATCGCCTGGTGGGGGTGGGGTCAATTATTCAACAGATATCTCTTAAAATAAGTCTTCTCAGGAGAAACAATTCACTCATTGTATTATGGCCCACTTTGCGGACAGAAGAAATGAGACACGTAACTGATTAACACTGTAGCTGCGGGTTGGGTAATACACGCCCATCTCAGAAACTACACTCAAATGACTACTCTCAATAGATACTGGGGGAAGGAGGGAGTTATTTTAACTGAGGCAAAACAGGTGCTATTCGGGGGAAAAGTGCTAAATTCTGTGAGACATTCTACTGGTGTCCATGGGCCCCATATTTAGCCCATTGTCCCAAAATAGTACCTACATTTCCCTTGAAAATTTTCCTCCTTTGTGTTTCAAAAACATTACTCAATAATTAGAGGGAGTGAATTAAAGGAACTCTAACAAATATAATAACAGCATACTCGGTTACTACTTAGATCTTTATTCTAGCACCAGCTCTAGCCCAAGTCTCCTCAGAGCAGTCACTCCACTTCCTATGAAGTCATCAATAGGGATTTATATTTGGTCCAATCCAATGTCTGAGACAATCACAATCTTCCACCAGTCAAAAGCGTCTCAAAGAAGCATTGAATCCAGTGCTTCACTATGCCATCATGTTGGGTGTGAGGACACATAACTTAAAGACCTTTTATTTTCACAGGTCTTCATGAAAAATAGCCTCTACAGGCTGCCCACCGCTAGGGGTGTGGCCTCAGACAAATGTGAACGTTGCAACGTGTTTTTTGTGTTTAGAATTGGCCAGAAGTGTCATAGGCCCACAGCCCCACGGCTTTCAGATCCAAAATTAAACAATGGATAGCGCTATAAATTGCTGTCCTAAGGAGATCTCCATCCCTCTGTATTGGCAATATCAAAACCGTAATAATGATCTAGCATGAGATTTGAAGAAATCAGTGGGAGATTTGAAGACATGAGATTTGAATACACAAAAATCAGTGCACAGCCTTAGACTACATAGTACATAGTTGTCTAGGTTTAAAAAATAGACTACAGGCCATCAAGTTCAACTCTGAATTCCATTACTGTAGATCCAAAAGAAGGCCAAAAAAAAAAAAAAAAAACTATTGTAGACAATTCCAATAATGCCACACACAGAAAAAATAATAATAATTCTTGACTCCATATGGCAATCAGATTTCTCATTGGATCAACAACCTGTTTGCATACAATTATATCCTTTAGCCCCTTAAGGACACATGACGGAAATATTCTGCCATGATTCCTTTTTATTCCAGAAGTTGTGTCCTTAAAGGGACACTAAAGTCACCTGAACAACTTTAGCTTAATGAAGCAGTTTTGGTGTATAGAACATGCCCCTGCAGCCTCACTGCTCAATCCTCTGCCATTTAGGAGTTAAATCCCTTTGTTTATGAACCCTAGTCACACCTCCCTGCATGTGACTTGCACAGCCTTCCATAAACACTTCCTGTAAAGAGAGCCCTATTTAGGCTTTCTTTATTGCAAGTTCTGTTTAATTAAGAATTTCTTATCCCCTGCTATGTTAATAGCTTGCTAGACCCTGCAAGAGCCTCCTGTATGTGATTAAAGTTCAATTTAGAGATTGAGATCCAATTATTTAAGGTAAATTACATCTGTTTGAAAGTGAAACCAGTTTTTTTTTTCATGCAGGCTCTGTCAATCATAGCCAGGGGAGGTGTGGCTAGGGCTGCATAAACAGAAACAAAGTGATTTAACTCCTAAATGACAGTGAATTGAGCCGTGAAATTGCAGGGGAATTATATATACCAGTGGTTCCCAAACCAGTCCTCATGACCCACCAACACTCCAGGATTTATGGAATTCCCTGTTGTATTCCAATGGAGATACTAACAAAACCTGGACTGTTGGTGGGTATTGAGGACTGGTTTGGGCAACGCTGATCTATACACTAAAACTGCTTTATTTAGCTAAAGTAATTGAGGTGACTATAGTGTTCCTTTAAGGGGTTAATATTCTGTTTAAGCAAAAACAAACAACAACAATAATAATATCCAAACCTGTGTTTCAATTATATATAGCATCTGATAACACAACTTATTTAGGCAGAGAATTCCACATGCTTACTGTTCTTACTTTAAAAGACAGTTTTCTTTGCTTTAAGCGAAAACACATTCTTTCAGCCTCAATGACGGACCTCTTGTGTGCTGTATATTTATGCTAAATAACAGGTTACACAACAGATTGGACTGACCCTGCATATTTTTGTATAGTGCTACCATATCTCCCTCTAAGGCGCTTTTTTCTAAAGAAAACAAATTACGTTTTTCAAGCCATTCCTCATTACTAATGTATTCCATCCCCCTTACTAGTTTTCTAGCTTGACCCTGCATTTTTCTAGTCCTGCAATATCCTTCTTTAAAACAAACAAAAAAATAAATAAACTGGTGCCCAAAATTGCACCGCATATTCAAGGTGGGGGTCTTACCATGGATTAGTAAAAAAAAGCTAAATTTTATTTGGATCACATGAATCAAAACCCCATTTTATTTACAAAAGCACCGTAACTAGCTTTTGCCACAGCAGACCGACATTGCATACTGTTGCCTCGTTTGTGACCTGTAATTATCCTTTTCATGTAATGTTTCTTCCCCCCTCCCCCCAATCTATGATTGAGGCATATAGCAAAGAAACACTGCAATACTAAGGAAACATTATCAGATATTGACTAACAAAAGGTAAGCCCGACCAGCATTACAGATCAGAAACTAAACTATGGTTATACAAAGAAACCATTGTACCTGGTCACCTAATGTTATCTAGCATGTCCCCTATCGATGATTTAGGACTCATTTTAAAGTGACACTATAGTCGCCAGAACTACTACAGGTTAACGTAGTTCTGGTGAGTACAGTCAGTTCCTGACGGTGAAAATGCAGTGTTTACATTACAGTCTAGGGACAATATCGGAGCTCCGCTGCAGCAAGTAACAAAAGTGCACCAACAGGTACCCGGTGACTCCCTGACATTGCTAGGTATCAGCAGTAGAGGGTTACACCGACTTTTCTTTGCTTTAGCACAGTTTAGAGCGAGTGAAATGAGAAGACCACATCTGTCCAGAATAATGATCAAGCTCTGTCCCCTCAATTTCACTTAATGTTATCCCTATTTCATGTATAAGTGACTTGAGGGTTCCTTATTCCAAAATGCATAACTTTTTATTTATCTGTAGATCAGCACTAGGAGCCAATTCCAGGGCAATTACACTACTGAACATCAAATGTGGCATATACCAAGGTGATGAGCCATCAGACAGATCATCATGATAAGTGGACATGAAGAAAGCTTTACATTGTGTGTCTACAATCAGTCACCTCACCTGGAGTATCCACAAATACATCATGAAGATGGCTCCTAAAGATAAACTGCTACGGGAATGCCTGAGACAACAGATTAAGGATACATATATGGAAGAGGTAAGACAAACCCTATGATGGGATGTACCATCAGCAGATAATGGATGTAAAAAATCCTACCAAGGGGTTGCAAAAAGAAGACTTTAAAGGTACACTGAAGCACTAACCCTAGAAGAACAGGGACAAGCACTCAGGACCAGATCAATAGAAGTATCCTGGGCCGTCTTTAATAGCGGTTGGACTCTCGTCAAGCATTTGCTTGGGCCCCCTGGACCCTGCCTCCCCACTCCCTGGAATGCAATCTGTGTGTTACTAACAGACATACGGACACATACAATGGCAGACATGCTGATACACACTCTGGCACACATACTGACAGACCTACTAAAACACACACATATACACTGACATCGTACAAGTCCACAATGCTTTGCTAGCTTGGAATCTACAGTTTGCACATCCTTACAGGGTTGTATTTAGCACTGAGCAATGTGTGCGTGTTTGAATGTAAGCATGTTTTTGTAAGGAGTATGTGTGTGTGAATGTTGGCTTTTGAATGCAGGTGTGCATTTGTCGGTAGTGTATACACTGCCACACACAGATACACATACAGATACACAGACACACACAGCAACAGACATGCAAATACACAGACACAAAGCTACACACACACACACACAGAGATACACCCACTGGTACTTACATTGACACACAGATACATACACAGACATCCGTTGGGTAAGTGATAGTAGGTGTGAGGGTAGGTGAGCATGCCACAGCTAGGGAGTGAGAGTGACAGGGTTGGGGGTTTAAATGTGAGTGTTGAGGGTTTCTAAGTGATTGTGGGAGAGTGGCAAGCAACAGGGCTGGGGGGAGCCATCAGACAGGGCTAGAGGAGCTTGTGAAACGGGAATGGGGGGTTAGAGAGACAGGGTTAGGGGGTTAGAGGGTTATTTGTGGCTTTGCCAAACCTGCTGACCTTCTGTGCAGGCAGGGGAGGCAATAATTCATTTCATGGTGGTCCAGTGTGCTACTGGTTCGCTTCCTGGTGGTCCAGTGTGCTGCTGGGGCTGCCGCACTCCCTCCCGGTTCCGGCGCTTTGTGAAAAACATGCTGGGAACCCGGCGCCTGTTATCTGACACTCACAGTGCACCGGAACCGTGTGGGAGTGTGGCAGCCCCAGCAGCACACTGGACCACCAGGGAGTCAATTTGTAACAGCTGGCAGGGAAATCTTTTGATCTCCCTGCTGGCTCAAGGAAGGGGGCACGACCCCCCTATGCTGCTGCCCCCTTAGTGTGCAGGACCACTGCCTGCAACAATTTATTTTTGGATCAGTGATCCTAAAATAAATTGTTGTGGGTAGAGGGCAAACGGGGCAGCTGTTAAAGACGGCCCTGAAAGCACCACACCACAGCAGACAGAATACAAGGTGCAGAATATGCAAAGAGTCCCGGAGACAACCTAAAACATTAGTGCAAGATGTCTGCAGGGACAGCACACACCAAGAGTCACAACCAAGTTGCTGGGGCTATAAGTCCATAGCGATACGGTGCGAAGATCCTGTGGAAAGTCCAGACAAGCAAGTATTGTCCAACTAACCAGACATTGTGGTGGTGGTGGTAGTCAAGGAATGGAATACTGCAGTGGTGGAAGATGTGGCAATACACAAGGACGTCATGAACTTCAAGATGAAGCAACATGAGAGGGTGGACAAATACCAGGAATAGAGAGAGGCACTAAAAAGGATGTGGAAACTGAAGGCAGTAGTAGTCCAATCATGATAGGAGCACTCAAAGCTATAAGCCCTAAGATGGGAGAATGGCTTCAGAAGATTACAGGTGGGACATACCTCTGTCCAGAAGAGTGCAGTTCTAGGACCAGCTAAGATACTGAGCAGAACCCTCAGGCTCCAAGGCCACTGGCAGAGGAACCAATAGGGATTACACAAAAATAGCACCTGGGGTGAAAAAAACAAACACACACATCTTGCTGAAGCATAAACGTCAATGGCATAATGTCCCACAATAAATGCCTCCCTATTTCATATACATACAAACTTGTTATTTAACTGTAAACACCACATTCAATGAAGAAAGCACCTGCACTTAATTAGCATGTAAATACTGTAATGAAGCTCTGATAGTAATGCTATTCATGCAGTGGGGAGTTATTTGATGCAACTGTTCTACCTTTCTCGCAGACTAAGTGGACCTGTGCTTTTAAAAGAACAGTTGCAGCCAGTCACTGTGTCATTTGGTCAAGTTGACATTTAATCTTCCGATAAAGACCCATTGTGTGACAAAGTATCCCGTGGAGCAGGCCTGGATAGCTTTCACAGACTAGCATATTCCACACCTATAAATATGTACACGGCAGACCCGTGAGATCATCAAAAGTTTACTTTTCAAAGACTTTATTGCAAAATATAAATGTGGTTAATATGCAGACTCTGTAAGATTCCAAGTATCCGGAGACACGTTATAATTGCAAACGCAACGTCTTCCCACAGGCTGAGTGTATGGTTCACAGCAATAAATGTTAAAGAGATTGAGGAATTTACAGAGCTTTGATGCCATTGGGGAAAAGAAAAAAAAATTGTAATTTCTAAACACACAGTTTATCTTTGCTGCTATTATTCCTAAACATTGAAAAATGGCCGTCAATGCAAGTGTGTGGTTACAGGATATAAATGGAAACCTCTTGTACGGATAATATTTTAAAGAATAGTTCAGATATTAAAACATCAGCTTTGTGTCGGAAGAGCACACAAATGACATCAGCAAACAATGAATAACACATGAGGAGATAAGGAATAGACGTACAGCTTCTGATAGCAGATAAACGCCAACTAACCTGTTTAATTCACATCTGTCATCAAAGGCTTGAAATTCACACAGGATTGGATTTTATATAGGATATATATCAATATCAATCAGATAGCGTCAAACAGTAAGCTCATATAGGACAAGTATCATCTGTCCTCAAAACAAGGTACCACGGAGACCAGCTAGAGGCCTATTTGGATTTAATGTGAAGTCAGAGATAATGCTAGGGAGTCGAGTGACCAACAGGTGACAGACACGGCAGCTGAAATGTTTTAAAGACACATTTCCTTCTGAAAACGTCAATCTATGCTGATAGACTGTATTCATATTGTACGGTAATATATTCCCACCATGTTTTCATTTAGGCCTACTTTCTCCTTCCATTTTGAAGGGTTGTTTTCATGGTTTATACCACACGAGTTCCATAGAACATGAAACTGGGTAAGACTCAAAACGATAACTAAAAAAAAGATGTGGTATAAGAATGGTATAATAAAAATAGAGTGAGATAAGATCAGGGTTTAACATCAAACATCCAATAGCAATTGAAGATTAACAGTCACCCTTGCAACCTGGCAGGACTAATTTACAGTCAAATGTGAATTGTTGGGAACTCAAAGTGAATTTTACATTTTAGTCAAAAATAGCTGAACTAAAAATATAGCTGACTCAGAGAATTTTTTACAGTTTGGCTGTATTTGTTTATGCTTTGAAATTAATTGTGGAATCCCGACGATCCACACATAGTGAATAACTCAGTAGGTACCAAAAATGTATTTAAATTTATTCCTACAGGGAACTTGTGGTAAATTATTAAAACTGCAGCCTATTTTTAGCAGAATATTCAGAAAATCACTCATGCCCTTTGAAAGGATTGTGCTTTTATGGATAATTTTCCAGTCATCCAGAACAGGTTTGCACTTAAAAATAAACAAAACCAGCCATACATTATTTTCTGAGAAAAAAGAAAAAAAAAATGAGGATTGGGGGCACACCCAGAACATGCATTTTCCAGCATTGGACATTACTGAAGTGATTGGGTCTGTTTTATACAGATTCTTGTGTAATAATTGATCTCTAAAATGTTTTACCAGACCTGTCAACAACCCTTGTTAAGAAGAGACTTAAATTATATTTTTCTGTAATCCATTCTGTGATCAGATTTAACATTATAAATGCCTTTTATTTGTGTAAGGATGAGCATAATACAGCGGCAAGAAGGGCATTTGCGCCAAATGGCCCTCCATATGGAGGACCTAGACAACAGGGGCAGGCGGCAGAATCTCAGAATTCGAGGTGTGCCGGAGGAATTAGACCAGACCACCCCAATACGTGATACCCTCACAGAAATCTTCAACTCCCTCTTACAGCGGCCGAACACAACGCCTATTGAATTAGTTAGGGCACACAGGGCCCTCAGACCCAGAGGCCCACCGGAGTCCCCTCCACGGGACGTAGTGTGCTGCTTAATGCACTTTCAAGTGAAGGAAGACATCCTGAAAAGCGCTAGGGATAAAAGACAAATCCTCCACAACGGCGCGGAAATACAACTGTACCCGGACTTATCTCCAGCGACACTGGCATACCGCCGGGCCACACACATACTACAGACCAACAAGATCAGGTGTCGATGGAGCTTCCCCACCGGAATACAAATCACCACAAGCACTGGCTCCTTCACAGTGAAGAACGACGACGATGTAAGAGACATTGTACGGGAACTACACTACCGCACATACAACGGTCATGGCCGGATCCGATGGCCCTTACGTGTTTTCACCCGAGGCACACCGCCAGACGCAGAAGCCCACCAGACCCAGAAGAACAAGACAGCAGACCACGCGCCCTTTGGGCGCCAACATGTAAAGGACCGTGCACTGCCTGCCTACCATCCCAGGGACCCGCCTAGCACCACCCGTGGACTAGATACACACTACCCTCTCCGAATAATGGGACCAGAGACACTGGACACACCGCGCAGACCCCTCTGAACCGCAAGTATACCTCCCACGGGAGACACATCCAGTCACAATAGCAGAGAAGCACCTGGGGGCGCACCGAAGGCACAGGTGCCCGGCTCTGCGGAGCCCTGTAGCCTACTGGACTGATTATGAACTTCTAATGATGACACAAGGGGAGAATGAGAGTCGCTCAAAAATTGGTCCACATACTTATGTCAAGGGGAACTGGGGGGAGCCCGCCCCCCAGGCTGGGCCCGGCGGGGCACACCCGGGGTGGGGGCACCGGTTGAACAAAAGGAGGTGGGGGAAGACAGCTGAAACCGGGTCACAACGCCCAGAACCACCCATTGAGCAGCCACACTCTACATAAACGGGAGAGGGGGGCATAGGCATATAAGGGACCACTCAAGCAGGCTTACCCAGAATAACTATAACAAGCCCAACGACTCTGGGGAACTAGTGCCTCCACCTTGACCCTGGCTAAGGGTGCCCCCAAACCTAGAGAGAGATAGGGTACATAACTCGAAGGGACGAGGGACATGATTACTCATGCTAGATAAGCTAGCCAGCGGGAGACTGGGGGAACTGGGGATGGGGGAGGAAAGTGTATGGCCTCGCAATATGATTGAGCTGTCAGTTAATTGTTATCACCTGTTGTGAATTTAATCTAAATGTTACGGTTATTGTTCATGCCTTTCTACAGTAATATGATCAGAAATGTTGTGCACAAAGATGAAAAACACACACCGGCTCCTGAGCCAACAGACCCCGAGGCGGGGAAGACTAACACATTCCCACTGAGGCATCACCTGGGAGCCACACAGGGATGACACGGGACCCGACGTACCGCTAAGTCACCGACACGAGACACCCAACCACCGCCCAGTATGGGAGACGTCACCCAGACGGGGAGCTGCCCACGTGTGCCACTGGTGGTGCCGTGGCTTGAGGCTCCCCGACGTCTACACCTAGCGGTCATGTGACCGTGACGCGACCACTGGAGGTCACAGGGAACCTCCAAACCTCCCACGGTACCTTACCCCTTCCCCTACCCCACCTTAACCTCTGACAACCTGACCTCACATTGACTACGACAAACGGGACATACCGAGTAAACGCATACCGCAGAGACTTTGGATAAAGACACCCACACAGTACCTACCAATAGCGAACTGACCAGACGACATGACGCTGACCCCCGCCCCTCTACATATTATCACGATCAACTCAAAAAGGTCTGAACAAACCAGAGAAGAGATCAGGAGCACTAAGAGACTTCCATAAACAAAAGGCCTCCATAGTCATGTTACAGGAAACGCACTTTAAGAAGGGGGCCAGACCCAAATGAACTAACCAACACTACACGCAAGGATACTACAGTGACTACCAAGGGGGAAAGGCTAGGGGGACAGCAATACTTTTCCATAAGAGGGTGCCGTTCCAGGAGGGGGGATGCTTATCGGACGATGAGGGCAGATATCTATTCCTCAAGGGGAAAATAGCGGATCGTCAGTACCCGTTCGCAACCATATACGCCCCTAACACACTATCGCTTCCTCAAACAGACACAAACTCCAGGAGTTCAAAGAAGGGACTCTCATACTGGGGGGTGGGGGGGGGGGGGAACTTTAATGTTGCTTTAGACCCATCATGAGACACTTCAACAGGCGCCTCCCATATCCCAAACCAACAACTCCAGAGCATTAATTCCCTACTCCGTGACCACCGCCTGGTCGACTGTTGGAGAGCCCATCACCCAGACGTAAGAGATTTCACCTTCTTTTCTCACCCGCACAATTCATACTCCTGAATAGACCACATATACACCACACACTACGACCTCCCACTGGTGACCGACGTAACGATCGGAATAGCCACGTGGTCAGATCACGCCCCTGTATCTCTTAAACTTAAATCACCACTCTTCCGCCCCACATCCCCGAAATAGAGACTCAACGAATACCTACTCTCCCATCCGGGGGTCACGACCCTCATAGGCGACAAAATTAGGGAATACCTGACCACCAACACGGCGGAGCAGACATCACCGACAATACGTTGGGAAGCACACAAAAGCGTGATATGGGGTAATTATATCCAACAGGGGGAGATACTAAAGAAACAAACCGAAGCCCGACTAGCAGGCCTACTGGACGACATACACAAAACGGACGAACAAAACAAGCGAGACCCAGACCACATACACCAAACCCGACTCTTGCAACTGAGGAGGGATCTAGCGACCCTACTACATTCCAAACACCACAGGGAGGCACTCAGACATAAGGCCTTCTTTACCCTACATGGGAATAAGTGTAGCAAGCTCCTTGCTGCGATGCTGAGGAAACAGACAACACACATACATCGACAGGATTAGAGATAAGCAGGGGACCCTACACCGTCTCCCGACTGATATCATGAGAACGATCCGCGCATACTACACAGAGCTATACACACTCCCACAACCAAAAACCGAACTGGCAAAGGCACGCCTTCGTCATTCGGTTCGAGACTACCTGACAAAGCACCCGATACCGACCCTGGATGCAGATGTCGCAGAACTAATTGACGAACCCATCACAATTGAGGAACTAGCGCTGGCGGTCAAACTCACTAAACCAGGCAAAAGCCCAGGGCCGGAAGGCTTACCGGCAAAATACTATAAAACCTACGCCAAGGACCTATACCCACCCATGGTGGAAGCATTCAACGCGATACGAGTCGGGAACCACATCCCCACACAAGCCCTAACAGCCCACATCACCATTATACCCAAAGACGGCAAAGACAGGGAACACTGCGGGAGCTACAGGCCAATCTCGCTTATTAACTGTGACATTAAGCTACTGGCCAAGATCCTGGCGATGCGTCTTACATAACATATCCCATCTCTGGTCCACCCTGACCAGATGGGATTTGTGACGGGGCGTGAAGCACGTGACAACACCATCAGGGCACTCACCCTCATGCACGGAGGTAGGAAAATAGACAGAGGCCTTCTTTTGCTGTCCACGGACGCAGAGAAGGCCTTCGATAGAGTGTGTTGGGTATACCTCTTCGAAACGCTAGCCCACATGGGGCTGGGACCACACACACACACGACACTGGATAAAAGCGCTATACCGAGAACCAAAGGCCCAGGTGCTGGTCAATGGGGCGTTGACTGAAGCCTTTACCATACATAACGGCACAAGACAGGGGTGCCCCCTATCCCCGGTCCTGATCGCTCTCGCCCTGGAACCATTTCTCACACACATTCGACACAATCCAGACATAACAGGCCTAACGACAGGCCAAGTACACCACAAAGTTGCAGCGTACGCGGACGACCTTCTTTTTGTGGTGACCAACCCCGAAATCACCCTCCCGAACATCCAGAAGGACCTGCGGATATTTGGCGATATATAAAACCTGAAAATTAACTACAGTAAATCATACATCCTTAACGTTAGCGTCCCCACCACACGCGCGGACCCCCTACGACGTAGTTTCCCCTTTCAATGGGCCGAACATAAAATTAGATACTTGGGAATTTGGCTGACCAAGCAGAGTAGAGACCTGTTCAGGGACAATTTCGCCGACATACTACACACGTTCCAAAGAGATTTGAGGGAATGGTCCTATCCGCACATCTCGTGGCTCGGGAGAGTACAGGTCATAAAAATTAACTTTCTCCCACGCCTATTATACCTCCTCCAGGCCATTCCCATCGTAATACCAGGCCCCTTCTTTAACTCACTCAGAAAAGAAATGACAAGATACGTATGGAACGGGGGGAGGCCTAGAGTGAAATTCTCCACACTGACACGACCTAAAGACAAAGGGGGACTAGCCCTCCCAGACTTTCACCAGTACTACGTGGCCACACACCTACAGAGAATAATGGAATGGTCTAAGGACGGAGTGTACAAACTATGGAAAATGGTGGAAGAAACAGAGGCAGGCAGACCAGTCTCAGGACTTCCCTGGGGCCGAGACGCGGCTGAATGGGGCGAAATGTCTATATACACGAGACACACCCTGAGAGTGTGGAGGAGGGCTGCGAGGAAGGGGAACATGTCACCATACCCCTCCCCCCTCCTGCCACTGACGCACAACGAGGACTTTCCCCCGGGACTAGACCCAAGAGCCCTCAAACACATCCTCCCAGACAAATCCCCACGCCTACACCACATCCTCCAAGGAGGGAAATGTAAAACACTAACAGATATGTTAGGAGAGACGCCCCCGACCTTTATGCACCACTTTCGGTACGCCCAACTAACCAACTTTGTCCACTCCCTGCCACAGGGATCGGCACTCACCAGAGACCGGACCACAATAGAGGTGGTCAGCTCACACCCAGACCCACTCCCGCATGGAGTGTCCTTCCTATACTCCATGCTACAATCAGAAACCCCATCCGAGACACCCCTCTTCATGGGAAAATGGGAGGCCGCCCTCGGCAGCAGACTGGGAATCCATCTGCTACCTCACACACCACTGTTCCACACACAGTAAACAGCCTATAAGCTACTAACACACTGGTATAGGACACCACATCTCCTCCACCACATAAACCCAGACCACTCCAGGCTATGAACGAGAGGTAGGCACCACGAAACACATTTGGTGGGATTGCGCGTTGATCCAGCCATACTGGAAGAGGATACACAAAATGCTAGAGAAATTCACGGATGCACCCCCCTCCCTGGAACCGGCAGCGATGCTCCTGCACCACACATCAGTTCCCCACTCTAGATACAAAAAGTCCATGACTATTAGAATACTTAATGTGGGAAAACGAGTGCTCCCCCAATTCTGGAAACAAACAGTGACACCCCCGCTCTCGACCTGGTTTAGCCAAATAAAGGAACTCAGGACGATAGAGGAGCTGACCATGACGGACAATACTACCCCTAGGACCTACATGAGCATATGGATGCACTGGATCCTAGAGACAGCAAAGGAGGGATTCCAACTAGAACTCAGAACTGACACTGACGAACACCACAACACAGATAGGACTCAGAACACATACTCCAGACGACAGAAGACGACTGACAGACAATCGGAACAGAACCCCCCACTCTCCCTAACAACCCGAGTAATACCACTGCCCGAACCCACCCTACCGCACCCACCGCAACAATGGATAACATCACCCTGAACGAAAACACACACAGAACGGCACGATCTTCAAACTTCAGTCAAACTGCAGAGATATGTGGATTGATTTCCTGTGGTACTCAGACCACCTTCATGCTGGCAGATAGCATCATGGGAAATATTCAGAGTACATAAAGAAAACTAAAGAACCTTCCGTTTATATCAGTGGTTTCCCAACATGTGGTACGTGTACCCCCAGAGGTACGGATCAGTTCCCTGTAATGGCGCAACCAGAGGTGGAATAAATGGTCGGTCATTTTGGACATGGTCTGGCCGAGGAAGGAGACAGCCAGCCTCCCATTCTGGCAAAGGCTCAGCACTAAAGAATCCGATGCAATTTACGACAACCTCCTGCTATTCCAGGGAAGGAGGGGCTCATATGGAGAAGGATTTCAGCACAAGGTGCGTCACGTCACATACTGTTGTTGACATGCGCCGCATGTAGAGTCCCGGATTTGCTTTAAGGCAAACTGTGTGCGGAAGGATCTTCTCGGTTTGCATTAAAGTTAATTCAATTGCAGACCACTGTAAATAAATAAGTATTGCTAATGCCATAAACGTTGGACTTTGAAGCCAGCCATAGGGAGAGCCTGGGGCAAATGAGGAGCTGGGAAAGCCTGGGGCAGAGAAAAACTTATACATTTGAAACAATAGCACTGAACTATTCTAGCCCATCTTATATCTCTTCACAGATCCATAGGTATGCCCCTCCTCGTTCCCTCCGCTCTGCCCGTTACCACCTCCTGACCGCTGCTCGCACCCGTACGGCCAACTCACGCTTGCAGGACTTCTCGAGGGCGACTCCTTTCCTATGGAATAGCCTGCCTACCCCCATCAGACTCTCCCCTAGTCTTCAATCCTTTAAGAAGTGCCTTAAAACCCATCTCTTTAGGAAAGCTTATGGCCTCCCAGAGTAAACTCTACCTCACATACCTGTCTCTTGCTCTCTCCTATAGGGCAGTGCTTTACTCTCTCCTCCAGCTCTGTTTCACTCCCACCCTATTTGATTGATATTTCCTGTCCTAACGTGTCTTATACCCCACCTCCTATAAACTGTAAGCTCGTTTGAGCAGGGTCCTCTTCAACCTATTGTTCCTGTAAGTTTTCTTGTAATTGTCCTATTTATAGTTACATTCCCCCTCTCATAATATTGTAAAGTGCTACGGAATCTGTTGGCGCTATATAAATGGCAATAATAATAATAATAATAATAATAATAAATAGCAACTATATTAATTACAAACATTTTGCTGAGGGATACAATTTATGGAAATGGGCTACCAAGGGATACAAGTGAAAAAAGGTTGAAACCCACTCATCTACAGTTGCAAGAAAAAGTATGTGAACCCTTTGGAATGATATGGATTTCTGCACAAATTGGTCATAAAATGTCTGATCATCATCTAAGTCACAACAATAGACCATCACAGTCGGCTTAAACTAATAGCACACCATGTAAACATTCACAGTGCAGGTGGAAAAAGTATGTGAACCCCTAGACTAATGACATCTCCAAGAGCTAATTGGAGTGAGATGTCAGCCAACTGGAGTCCAATCAATGAGATGAGATTGGAGGTGTTGGTTACAGCTGCCCTGCCCTATGAAAAACACACACCAGTTCTGGGTTTTCTTTTCACAAGAAGCATTGACTGATGTGAATGATGCCTCACACAAAAGAGCTCTCAGAAGACCTACGATTAAGAATTGTTGACTTGCATAAAGCTGGAAAGGGTTATAAAAGTATCTCCAAAAGCCTTGCTGTTCATCAGTCCACGGTAAGAAAAATAGTCTATAAATGGAGAAAGTTCAGCACTGCTGCTACTCTCCCTAGGAGTGGCCGTCCTATAAAGATGACTGCAAGAGCACAGCGCAGACTGCTCAATGAGGTGAAGAAGAATCCTAGAGTGTCAGTTAAAGACTTACAAAAGTCACTGGCAAATGCTAACATCCCTGTTAGCGAATCTACAATACGTAAAACACTAAACAAGAATAGATGTCATGGGAGGATACCACAGAGGAAGCCACTGCTGTCCAAACAAAACAAAACAAGAGCACCTGGATGTTCCACAGCAGTACTGGCAAAATATTCTGTGGACAGATGAAACCACAGTTGAGTTGTTTGGAAGAAACACACAACACTATGTCTGGCGAAAAAGAGGAACAGCACACCAACATCAAAACCTCATCCCAACTGTGAAGTATAGTGGTGGGGGCATCATGGTTTGGGGCTGCTTTGCTGCATTAGGGCCTGGATGGATTGCCATCATCGAAGGAAAAATTAATTCCCAAGTTTATCAAGACATTTTGCAGGAGAACTTAAGGCCATCTGTCTACCAGCTGAAGCTCAACAGAAGATGGGTGATGCAACAGGACAATGACCCAAAGCATAGAAGTAAATCAACAACAGAATGCCTTAAACAGAAGAAAATACGCCTTCTGAAGTGGCCCAGTCAGAGTCCTGACCTCAACCCGATTGAGATGCTGTGGCATGACCTCAAGAAAGCGATTCACAGCAGACATCCCAAGAATATTGCTGAACTGAAACAGTTCTGTAAAGAGGAATGGTTAAGAATTACTCCTGACCGTTGTGCACCTCTGATCTGCAACTACAGGAAACGTTTGGTTGAAGTTATTGCTGCCAAAAAGAGGTTCAACCAGTTATTAAATCCAAGGGCTCACATTTTTTCCACCTGCACTGTGAATGTTTACATGGTGTGTTCAATAAAAACATGGCAACATTTCATTCTTTGTGTGTTATTAGTTTAAGCAGACTGTGATGGTCTATTGTTGTGACTTAGATGATGATCAGATCACATTTTATGACCAATTTGTGCAGAAATCCATATCATTCCAAAGGGTTCACATACTTTTTCTTGCAACTGTATATAATGCTGGTTACTGTTGATGCTGAAATAAAAGCACTGCAAATACACTGCTGCTATCCCTCAGCAATGTGAAAAAGCACTTTGCCAACAAGGTTTGTGCTCGGTAAAATGACAAAACATCAAACCACCAAACTGCAAGTTAAAAAGGGATAGTCTGTCCATTCAAGAGTTCATAACAAGAAACAAAAACCAGCCTCCATTCCAGTAGTATACTGTGCACTTGAGTGAATTGAATGAAATCAATTGTATACACCTACTTATAGGCAATTTAAAAACACTGTAGCAAATTGGACAATGAGCAACATATTAGCAAAATAACAGCCTGCAAATATCAAAGGAACTTACAGTAGAGGGAAGCGGGGAACAGTCATCAGGTCAATGGAGTTCATGCATACCGTACGTACAAACAAGTTAAACTTTATCAAGACTGGTATAACGGTAATGCAAAAATAACCCCATAAACCCCCAAATCTAACTTAAAAATATAGGCCAAAGAAGTAATTTTATAAGAATTGTCCAACTCAGTTATAGTCATACTATTTTGGGCAGAAGTTTTCAATTCGGTCCTCGATACACTACAATTTGAGGTTTAGTGGAGAAATCCTTAAGAGTTTTCATGATAATTTTGGTGGTACCGGATGTTCAACTTGCCTGTAGTTTACATATACCTGTAGTGCTATGGTTAGCAATTGCTGACCTAGGTGGAACATTTATCACCTTCCATTTCTTGAGTCCACAATAATGTTTAAATAAACACTGGAAAAGGTAAAAGCAGCTTCAAGGTGAATGCAGGCGTTGCAAAAACAAAATAAAAGACATACACACAACATTTGTAAATACAAAACATAGGATTCTGTCACATAGGACCTTTGATCACTATAGAACAACATACTGTCTCCACAAGTTCTTAATTAAAGTGGCTCTATCACCTTATTTTGCCAATATCACAGATGGTGACTGCTCAGTTTGCTTTGCAGCGGCCTGGCGATGCAAGGGAAGATAGTTTTTACTCACCTGAATCTATCCCTCGCGGCGTCGCCATCTTCATCTTCAAAAATGTCATTTAAAGTTACCGGCAACTACTCTGCCAGGAGCCGATGTCAGCACTGTACTCTCAAGCATGTGTGAGACTACAACACTGATCCCACAAGATAGCGGAACCCTCCATAGAAAGAGCCTTTATACCCTCAGCTGTCATGAGCTATGAAGGGCTTGACAAGGATTAAAGGACCACAAACTCGTTTTCCTGGCACTATAGGGTCATTAGGTCCCCCCCACCCTCAGAGCCCCCCTCCCTGGAGTGAGACACACTTGGTGATTTTTTGAGCATCCCTATACCTATTTCTTCTCCCCTTTATTTCTATTTTTTGTTAAAACCCCTTCAGCCACTTACCTTTCAACAGCGCCGGGCTCCCCCTGCGCTGACGACCTCTCCTCCCCATGCCGACTTCATATACGAATGCGCATGCGCGCACATTCAAACCGCCCATAAGACAGCCTATGGACGCCCAGCATCTTCTCACTGTGATTTTCACAGTGAGAATCGCAGAAGCGCCTCTAGCGGCTGTCAGTGAGACAGCCACTAGAGGCTGGATTAACCCTCAGTGTAAACATAGCAGTTTCTCTGAAACTGCTATGTTTTCATCTGCAGGGTTAAAACTAGAGGAACCTGGCACCCACACCACTTCATTGAGCTGAAGTGGTCTGGGTGCCTATAGTGGTCCTTTAACAAAAAGGTAGCTTTGCCTTTTGTAAAGCATAGGAAAAACACTAAAACAAAGTAGTCCCTACTTTGTTTTATGACATATTTTGACTGAGTTGTTATTTTAGTGAAATTCCAACATAGTTGAAATTAACTTTTTAAAAACAAACAAACAAAAAAAACAATATGGAAATGTGCATTTCATATTACCGGAGATTAAAGGCTGAGGAAATTAATTAGCAACTGTTCAAGTATTCTAGTACCCGTCCATGCATTCGGTAACTGTCTACAAGTTTTCAGAAAAACAGAAATATCTTGCTTGGGTTTATACAGTTTTTGTTACAGAATTTCTATATAGAATC
The DNA here is from genome assembly GCF_036172605.1 of Pelobates fuscus. Lineage (NCBI taxonomy): Eukaryota > Metazoa > Chordata > Amphibia > Anura > Pelobatidae > Pelobates > Pelobates fuscus. The sequence continues at coordinate 111,917,415 of NC_086323.1, read as the reverse complement.
ATAAGACTGATGCAAGATTTTATTAATTATTTATCTATAGTATAACAATTTCAGGGTTTAGTGGTTACAAAATATTGCTTCCAAGCAGGTTACAGATGCTGAATGTTTACTAAATTTTAGAAATCTTTATAACTTGTTTAATATCGTTTACAGAATCCATGATCTGGTTTAGCAGAGTAAACCATTTAATAAGCTCTACTGGTAAAGGGATATATTAGTTATTTAAATATATTTGTGTGACTGAGTCCCTTTCAATAAAAATTTCCGTGACTGCTATACCACTGACCTAGGGGAAGACTCCTAGCAAGACCTCAGGAGCAACCATTTAACTATCTTTGATCAAAACCATATATGTTGGCGGGCGGGACCGGACCGTCGAGCTGAAAGGAAGCCATCTCATGCAGCTCCGGTCCTAAGCCCGAAAAAATACAGATATTCAGCTCACAAACAGACCAGATAAAATACCAGATTTGACTAGAGAAGCCAGCCAGCATCACGCAGAGCCCAAACGGCAGCCGCAGACCCTATAAATAGGAGAAATCTGAAAGCTTGGGCCTACCAGACGGCACGAACCTGCGGCCTACTGCTAAACCTGGAAAAGCCCTGCTTATGTTCCATGAACACACACTATTTAGCAGCGCCTGTCCCCCCCAACATGCAAGAGGCGACCGGAGAAGCTGTGCTGCGGCCCCCCACCCGGACCGGGGGGGGGGGGTTATCCCAGTCACCAGTTCACTACACATGCTTCCTGATTTACACTGCAGGATGCCACATACAAGCTAAGGATCATCAGCCTGCAGTGGAGGGAAGTGGAAGGCAGCTCCCGCATGTCACCAGCCACTGCATAGGAGGCAGTACTCACACAGCTATAACCCCCTACATGCCTTACCAAGAAACGGATACAACAACCCGAGATACTCACCCAGGAGACGGCTCATGCATCACGCAGGCACACCGGGGGGCTGCCGACGGGGGGTGAAATCGAGACTACCAAGCTGTCCTGGTCAGACAGTGATGACCCCTACCCCAGGGAGATCCGGAGACCTGGAAGAGGCTGCTCTCGGTGGCTGAGCCTGACCGGGCTGTTCTGTGGGGGGCCGCGGCGGACCGGTGGCCGCATGGACTATGCTCAGAAGAAGTGGCCGGCGATTAAGGGAGCCCATGGGGGTGCCACGTCTGACACACTGGGACACTACCGGGACAGTGGAGGTGCAGAGGTCTCATGGACTGGGGGGGTCCCTCGAGTGCCCGCTGTACCAGGGAGCTCATTGTGGGGGGCTTCGCCAGGTGTCGGATGTTGGTGTGGTAGGTGGCGCCCACGGAGGCCTGATGTTGGTGCATTGGGTAGGGCTCATGGGATGACATGAAACGCATTCACAGGCAGAGATAGCTATCATCTGAAGCAGGCAGTTATATTTCATATTTTTTACTTCATTATTTTATCCCCTTTTACTTTATACAACCTGGCCACACGTGCTTGGACAAAGATCCCTGGGGCTCAGAAGAGAACCTACCCAGGGATCTTCACGGAGGGCCCTATCCTACGAGCCCCTCCACACCCCCGGGGGCACCCTCCCTCATTTTTACTTTCCCCATCTCTTATAACCTAAGGTATCGCACTACAACTAGCCAGGCTAGGGGGAGACATACTTGCCACAAACCCAATGTGTTGCCTGGACCGCGAAACCATAGCCCCAACTGCAACACTGATTCCCCACCGAGTATTAGCTAAACCTATAAGTTACGCGCCTATATGTTGATGCACTTCCACTAACTCTAAGGCAGGCACCTGAAGCTTCCGTTGATAATATTGTTAACTAATCTAATTGTTCTGTTTGACTTTAATGAGCACATCTCTCTAACTGTGTCCACTTATTATGCAATATGCTCCTGCACTGTTATCGCATGTTACATGTTACTACACTACACTCACACCTTTAACTATAGCGCCTACAAGCAGAGAAGTTCCCTGTAAAACACCCTACCTAGGGCCCTGACTTAAGATCCTGAAATTGCAATAGGGCTATCAGAACAATCCATTCTACACTGTAATGTCGCAACAATACTGAATGTCGACCCGCTCACTTATGCCACTTATCATTTTAGCCGTTACTTTTAATTTTTATACCTGTTTCTCCACAATGGCAAAATGTTATAATGTTATCTAAGTCATCGAACTATCCTGTTTTGACATAACCTATTATAAGAGACTAAAAATGTAAAATTGTGCATGCATACTGGTCTACCCCATTGTTATATGTGTTGCAAATTGGCTTGAGGATTGCCGTCGGGGTACCTCATGCTTGTATGTTATTTTCGATATGCACTGTAAAAATAAAGAATGTAAAAAAAAACAAAAAACAAAAAAAACCTAAACCATATAGGTCAGTGTCCCAACTGAAGCATCTACCTCTAGCAGACCTCCGGACAGTGCTAATTTTGCATGTCTTTATAAAGCCAAAATTCACTTCCATAAAAATGGCAGCCCCGATTGCTGCCCCACATGCACAAAAATGTTTTCCTGCACGGCCAAATTTCCACAGAACACTTCGATATTTAAATGCAATTATGTTGCGTTCCTATGGCCCACTTATGATTTTCATAGCCCAATACCACAGTTCTGTATTCTAGTGCATTTTTGTTTTTTTTGCTTTGTGTGGATACCCAGTCCTGCCTCTCACGACCTTGACCAGTGCAGTCTGCGTACTTCTGGATTTTTTTTACATTTATTTTTTAAACTTTGGCTATTTCCGCTCACCTTTATAGGGTTCTGTTTAATCACATCGTTTCAGAGTCATCTGTTAAGATTGGCCATTCTAATAACCAGCACAATGACCCTCTATCTCTGCATTACTTGTCCTCACTGCAGACGTACAGTCTGGTCAGTATCCAGTATAAAAATACATTAAGAATAAAATAAAGAACAAAAATAATTAATAAAAAAGGAAAAAGGGAACAGACATGAAATATATTATGTTAGTGGAAAGAGTTAAAAACAAGACAGTGCTATAAAATCAAAAAAATGCTCTTAAGAACAGTCAGACTGGTTTTTCTTGATGGTCTATCATCTCCTTGGAAACGTGTTTGTAAGCAGAGATGAAAAGAGGTGTGGGAGATATAAACCAGTATCATCGGCCCACGTTTATCAGCTGTTGCCTGTCCTGAACCAGTTTAGCTTTCGCGTTGATTACAGAGGGCTTTAGAGAACACGGCACAATCTTTTACTGCGACAAACTAACATAAATAGCAATGGGAAAAGTAAGTCCTAAAAGTGCAACTACAGAAACAAAGAGTATGCAATGACAAAGCATAATGAAATTCTCAAAGGGAACGTATATTTAAAGATACAAGTACATATACAACAGCACCGAAGATGGGCCTTTAGGCAACTTTAAGACTAAACTAAAAAAAAAAATAAAAAAAATAACCAAAACATCCAGTTCAGAATTACAGGGCCATCTTCCTTTCCAAATCAGTTTAAATAAACATAACTATGGAAATGTTAAAATTCCATTTGCACTTCCTTGACATACTTCAAGAGAAAGGTGCCTCTTTAAGAATTAACCAGGATTATTAACAGAAGTGTTAATTGTTTTGGGTACAAAGTGAATATCATATTTAAGGCCATCATAGTCATACTGCAAACATAGCTGCTGGAGGGAAATCTCCTAATTTGGCTATTTACTAAAAGTAAAACAAACAATGTAGACTTGAGTAAATAACCCTGATGGAAATTATCCACTAAATGGTGACATTTGAGGTAAATGTAACTTTTACAACAAAACTGACAAATAAAAAAATGTGTGTATATATATATATATATATATATATATATATATATTAATTTCTCAATTTGGCCTTAAATGTGCAATCCCATGATGAATTTCTACAAACAAAAAAACAAAAAAACTCAGTAGAGTTTAACCCTGACAACAGAAAGATACAAGTAGAAAATACAAATAAATCTGTATTGAAATAAAGTTTTTACAATTTCACATAGAGCATTGCTTTCCAAATTTATACGTCTATTACGACAAATGTTACGGACAGCAAGCAAAGCAGCTGCTGATATATCCTTGTTTTAGTGGCTGCCATTACGTAAATTAGATAGGATTGTTGCAGCTGTGAATATTAATAATGGTGAACGGAAAAAGTATACGCACATGGTACACATGCAGCACATCTAAAAAATTAAATAAATGAAAAGCGGTGCTCGAGGCTGTAACTCTACATAGTGGTAACAAGCCTCCTGAGCGGAGTCAATGACGTGTCATTAGAACTAATTTGGAAACTCACAGGTAGGACAGGTGCGGTCCAGAAGAGATTAGCCTGCATAGCCATAGCTTTATAGAGTTCAACTCGCCCCCATGAAAGCATTTTAGGGCGACGTGATCCAGCAGCTGTCACAATGTAATAGTCGATAACTAGCAGCTGCAAACTTTTGTTTTCTCAACAATCAGAAGAAAAATCACTGACAGACCACAAAACAATCAGATGGTAAGTATTTACCCTTGAAGCTGAAAATCTAGTGAAACGGAAGGAAAGTTAGTAGACGAAAGAGAGGAACAGTAGAGTACGTTGATCACGAACAGGTGCTCCTGGTTCCATTGCTACTCAATGCTTACACAGGTGACGTGGGAAGCAGGTGCTGTAATTGCATAAGGTAAAAAGTGCCCCCTTCACTTCCTTAGATTCCTTAGATCCATGCTCACCTTTGCTTTAATGTCCCATCACAAATGCCTGATGCTCAAATCCCTCTTTCCTCCTTTTGCTCCTGCAATAACAACACAGGAAAACATTCCCTCAGCTGTACATCCTGGTGTGAGAGCTCCTAATATTTGCTCTCCTCCCCCTTCTTCCCTTGCAGAAAAACCTACAGCTCTTCGTCAACCCTTTCAGTGCAAGACATGAATACATCATCTTAATTCAATACACAACGCACAACTAGAGGAAGGAATTTACAGGAATTAATTAACCAGGGTGGGGATCCCATCGGACCTGTCCTCAGTAATTAATTCCCTTTATTTTAGTTGTATCCATTCAACATTCTGCTGGGGAGCACTTGCCTTAGGCTTACTGTGTATACAATGCAGCAAATTGGCAGCAAACCACTCCAAAATATTTTAGAAGGATACAAATTATTTTTGCCTTATATTAACCTGGCACTGTGATCCAAGGGACCACAAACCTACTTCAATCATGGAGGTTGTTGATATAAATAAAACAATTAAAGGAAAAATAAATAAAAATACATTTTTGTAAAGTTGAATGATGACCGCTGCATTTAGTGGTGACAAACACACTTGCCACATCTAGATCAAAATATCAGTAATAACTTGTTATTTTAAAAACTTTAAAGTAAAAAAAAAAAAAAAAATTTATGTTTGCAGGCTTTTGTCACTTTTATATTAGTCCTTTGTATGACTGCATTATTACAGAATTACTAATTACAGCCCTGAAGCTTTACTGAACAAAGTACCTTAATTTTGAAATGAGTCAGAAAAGTGATCCAGTTGAAGAGTTACAAAGTTGGCCAGATATTGGGAAAACACCTGTAGTCCAACACAGAAAAGGAAATTAAATTCAGCTCAAACACCACCTGTCAGACAGGACCTGGCTCCCCCTCCTCCACACACCCTTCCCTAAGGCAGCTTATTTGCAGTTTAACCAGTTCACAATGAAGGCCGCCCTTGGTAAATCCAAAGCCTTTAGACTCACTAGCCAAAGTATTTGTCACGTCATCGTAGCCTTTAAAGGAAACTCACACAGGGACATTCACTAAACCATGGAACATCTTTTTTAGGCCAGATTGTTTGAATTGTTGGTATTTCAAAGTGAATCTCAAAATTTTAGGCAACATATCTAGCAAGGCCATCTTGGAGAATGTTTCCAAATTGGCCGTTTCGGGCTAAAACTGAAATTCGATTTTAACTTGCAGTGCATTCCAATAGACGTGGGTAAGACAAGTTGCTTTATGCAAGTTTTTGGAGAAAGGTGGGAATGGGCATAACAAGGTAAAACATTCCCACTTTAGCCATTTGCCCTAACAGGTGGCAGTAAATGGGACATGCTTTGTTTTATCTGTTGCATCTCTCTTTGCAGGACAGGGAATATCTGAGGAAGATACAGCTGTCAATGTTGCATTTTAAATACCTCCTACATGATGCAGGGAAGCCAATTTATCTCCATTGTCCACAAAGTAAAAATGACAACAGGTAACATGCAGGATAATTCCATGCCCTGTAGACAGGCAGAGATTGATAAGCCACCCTGCTCTGACACCATCAGGATCTAGCGCAAGACTGAAAGGGCATATTTCAGAATATACTGCTGCCAGAAAGTGGCATGTCACCTGTTGGCTTGTAATAAAGTTAAATTTTTTATATAAAAAGGCTGACAGCAAGCCTTTCCCGAATCTATGCTTACTTATTTACAATCTCAGGGCAATCAAAATTTAGGGACTATCTATCCCACTGTCCGAGAGCATTAAATACACTCAAGCAGGGTGAAGCATCTCTGTACATACGCCCTTTTCGGGATGGGGATGAGAATGACGCAAGATTAACAATATAAACAACATGGCCTCTTTCTGAATGGACTGCCACCACATTCATGGCTTTCAGTACTTTCATTCACCAAAAACATGAATGAAGCTACTAGCAGAAGCTTGTTAACAGAAGTTCCACAAGGGCTCTAAAGAGACGGCTAAGTAGCTTTATATCATGTTATCGTGGATGAAATTCCTTGTGACAGAAGAATTGCATATCTCATGATCTTTTAAAGCTACGCTCAGCAGGATTTATGTGATAAAGGCATTGTCCCTTTAGAAATCAATGGGGGGGCCGAGATTGGCTTCTAGATCACAAACACTCCCTAAACCTGGATGATGTAACGGGATTACACATTAAGAGCTTTTGTGATATGGGTATTATAAATTAAAGATTTTTTTTTTTAACACAGGGAGAATGTAGATGGGAGAATGGTAGTCTTCTTTTTGGGTCAGCTGCAACAATAAGGATGTATAAAAGATTCACTTTGAAGAATAAGTCTTTACTCATAACATAAAGGGACATGGAAAAGTTTTTTTCCCTCAGTTTTACATTTAATAAAATGTGTTCGGACAATTAAAATAAACTCAAAACAGATTCATTAATTAGTTCTGAATGTTTAAGAGCTCAAAATGTCCAGGATTTCAATTATATGTTTTAGAAATTATAGAACAAATACTGCAAGGGGTGAATTACGGTTTTAAAGCAAAAGTTTGGCAACTTTGAACGTAGTTAATAGATCCAAAATCAATATACAAAAGTACAGTGGGACCTCGGTTTACAAACTATATATTTGTAGAAAGTACATCCCTCAGCCTATGCAACAAGATCACTTTTCATTTAACCATTTTAATCACAAACCTAGGTTAAAATAGCTAATTTTTTGTGTGTTTTCCCCCCACACAAGTATTTTGTGGAAATTCACAGATCACATGTATCCCACTACTGCAAATACCCCACATTTGTATTTGGCTACTGTCCTTGAGTACAATGATACCCTGGATGCATACCTGGTACCCTAATACTGCACTTAATCCTACCCCTAACCTTATATTTAACCCCTTAACCCCTTAAGGACCAAACTTCTGGAATAAAAGGGAATCATGACATGTCACACATGTCATGTGTCCTTAAGGGGTTAAGGACCAAACTTCTGGAATAAAATGGGATTATGACATGTCACACATGTCATGTGTCCTTAAGGGGTTAAAGGGAAGCTATGGTGCAAAAAAACAAAGTAGTTTTCCTGGCACTATAGCTCCCTATAGTGCCCACCATTCTCTTCCCCCTCTCCTTCCCTCCCCCCCTCAGCAGTGCAGAAGGGGTTAAAAAAAACCAACAACTTTTGTTACTTATCTGGGTCCAGCGCTGTCCCTCGGCACTGGCTCGGGTCCGCCTCTGCTCCTCCCACGCCAACATCAGGCGGCAGCATAGACCTAATGCACATGCAATGGCCACGCTAGCATTAAGATTCCCCCATAAGAAAGCATTATACAATGCTTTTCTATGTTGATTCCGGTGACGCTGGATATACTCATGCATAGTATTAAAACGTCCAGTGCAGGGGCGGATCCAGAGCCTTCTCTCGGGAGGGGTACTCATAGATTATTTAAAGAAACAATCCAGGCACAATAACCACTACAGCTCTCTGTTGTGGTTATGGTGCCAGGAGTGCCGTGGCGCCCTCCCAGAATAAATAGTCAAACCAGGATAGGGCTTCTAGTAGTGTGTGTGTGAGGGGTGCAGTATGTGTGTATGGGAGGCAGTGAGTTTGTGAGGGATGCAGGGTGGGTATGGGAGGCAGTGTGCATGAGGTGTGCAGTGTGTGTGTGTGTGTGTGTGTGTGTGTGTACGGGAGGCAGTGCATGTGTGAGCGGTGCTGTGTGTGAGGAGTTCAGTGTGTGTGTGTGTGTGTGTATGTGTGTGTGTATGTGAGACAGTATGTTTATGGGGGGGGTGCAGTGGGGGCAGTGTGTGTATGGGGGAGAAGTGTATTTATGGGGGTCTGTGGGGCAGTGTGTGTGTGTGTGTGTAGTTGGGGGAAGGGGTTGATTAAAACAAATGTGGTTTTTTTTGTTTTTAATTTAAAAAAAAATATGCTTTATATCCCCCCTCCCCCCTCCCTTCTTACCTTTGTCCAGGGAGGGGGGATATCAATTGTAAAGCCTTGGTGGTCCGGTGGAGAATCCCTGGCGGTTCTAGTGGGGAGTGAACCTGCAGCCTGCAGCTCCTGGGCTAGAGTTCACTCTCACGAGAACCGAGCATTGGCATGGTAACCGCGGCAACGCTCCATGTTCGAGAGAGGAGACACGGCGGAGCTGCAAGCAGTGGTGTATCCTGGTTTTGTGCTGCCCTAGGCATGACAAAACTCACTACACCTTTGGCAGCAGAGGCTTTAATCTTCATATGTTGAGCATTTCATATAACTGAAAAATGTCCACTAATCTGTTCATGTAAATTAATGTTGGATTTGCCCACATGGGCTAGGCTATGGGGAATTAAATTCAGTCAAGCATGAAATGAGGTATCAGTTACCAGAATGTGGGTAATGGAAGCTTCTCCCCAGTGTCATAGGTACATTAAAAGCAATGCTAGGGGGACATGACTTGCTAGTAAGACGTGTGTATGTGGAACTCCATATCCGCGACCAATAAAGTAAGCCTATAACCCTATAAACAGCTCTCATAACCGGCCACACACACGCCTCCCACACAGCGACACCAATTGGGCACAAAAATGAAAAATGTCGCCTTCCTGAGACGCCCAAAATGTCAGATATTCGGCTCTCATTTGCGAGGCCTAATCCACCGGCTCCCGCCAAGATGGCGCCCGAGGCTCCCAGTGAGGAGGAGGCCTCAGAGGACTCACATGATGAAAGGGAGAGTCAGACCTTGCCTTCGGCGGAAGCGGTGGTCCATTTTCAGCCCCTGCGACAAAGTGGCCTAAGAGACCTCTAAACAGAAATGAAGGAAGTATGTAAAGCTGACCTGCTAAGCACTCAGAAGGAGGTGGGGAATCTCCAACAGTGACTTACAGCAGTGGAAGCACGAGAAAGTGCAAGGGAGCACCAACAACAGCACTCACAGGACTCAATGTGGGATATTTCCTCACAGGCAGAAACTCACGCGGACTGTCACAACAATGGAGGCACAGCGCAGAAGGCAGAATATCCGCCTCTGAGGAATGCCTGAAAGTGTCGGAGGGGATGCCTTACATCTACCGCCTAATGTCCGCAATGGGCCTTAAAGGAGGCACTGAGCCAAACATGATACTTTCTGCGTTCAGAATCCGTAAAGCTGCAACAGCCAGAGATGCACCCAGAGACACTATAGCAGTCATGAAGGACGTGACGACCCGTTTCGCTATCATGTCCCGCTCCAGAGTCTTGGGCACTGTGCAAATGAAGGATAGCACTGTGGCCTTATATGGGGATCTCCCGTTCACAGCACTTGCGGAACGGAGACAGCTGGCACAAATTGCCAAACAACTAAGGGACGCAGGAGTAAGATACAGGTGGGGAGCAGATGGATCCCTGACAGAGCCACGGGGAGACCAGATGCTTACCCTGTCCTCCACAGATGACCAAATGGTATTCCTCTGACAGTTGAACGTACCAGAGGCAGACAAAGGTGAACCCAGGGATGAAGGCAATCAGTCACAGCGTAAGCCCAAAAGCAACCAGGGGCCAAAGAAAAGTTTATATGTGCCGACACTGACGAAGAGACATTCCTAGTTTCTGTTATGTAGCTGCCGTACTCTCTCTCTCTCTTTTGGATCTTTCGCAGCTGTCAAGCTACAGGGCAAGACAAACGAAACACATAGCACTTTCTGCAATGGCGGATCCTCCTGGCTCCGCAATGTTACTGATTATTGTTCATAGTTTAGGTTACTGTAAAATGTTTTTGTTTTCTTTACAGCCGTTTGCTCATAGTCATTATTTGCAATACTGCTATATAGTCAACATTGCAGCCCTAACAGATGATTTTTATTGTTAGAAAAATGTTATCACTTTCATACCACAGAGTATCCAAACTCTAATAAAATACAATTTGTTGTTTTTAAAAAGCAATGATAACACCCAGGACAATACCCATATTTTTCGTGTAAAATACTTCGATATAAACTTGATAAATCACATACATGTAAAGCATGCGTTGTGTTTTAATTTTTAAAGAATTTTAAAGTTATACTCGCATTATTTTACTTGTAAACATATATATATAAGTGTATATAAAGTGTATACATTTAAGTGTATATAAAGTGTCACTAGAGGTTTCAACACACATTTATGAAGATGTTTGTTAGATGTGTTAAATTTAAATGTCCTAAAATAATTAAAACAAAGGAAAATGTTCTTTATTTACTTATTTTCATTCTGTTTCTGGATCAGTTTATATGGATAAAAACAAAAAAAACATTATAATTTGAGATGTAGGAGGGAAGCTATCAGCATAATTCACTATACAAAAAGTTAGTTACACAGCCATTTTTGACATCATATCAAAAGGTTTGAGAGGTTGATGACATCACAATGGAGCCATCTCAAGTGTTCCAGATCATCTTTGTTTCATCATTCAGTGCAAAAATTTACCAGTCAGTTGGTTTAAGATTCATCTCTGAGGAAAGCATAAAAAATGTGTGTTTCCAAACAGGTTTCTAGCGTGGAAATATTGCAGTTCTAAATCGAACTGTAGAGAATACAAGTCTATTTACGGTAAGAGACCCATTGGAAGGTAAGACATGGAGGAGAGGAGGAGAAGAAATGAAGAGTCTCATTAAAAAAATGCTTTGTCATACGGGACGGTCTCGGGATACAAAGTGAACGTAGAAAATCCAGTGCACTCCCAATAAACCTCACACAACCGGACTTAAACAAAATCACCTCAGAACACCACATACGTATTACACCAACATGCCTTTCGTACCTGGGCATCAAATTACCGACAGACATAACTACACTCCACAGACTAAACTACACACCTATGATAGAAAAACTCATCTCGGACATGGAGACCTGGGCGGATAAACCCATATCCTGGATAGGGAGAATACATTCAATCAAAATGAATGTCCTGCCCCGAATTTTATTTCTTTTCCAGGCACTACCCGTACCCATCACGAAACATAACCTCATCCCCCTACAACGAGCAATAGACAGGTTCATATGGCAAGATAAGAGGCACAGAGTAGCCCGCAACATACTGTATCGCCCCAGATCGAGAGGAGGGTTAGGACTACCCCACCTTCACTTTTATTACATAGCTGCCCAGATGGCACAAATAGCCCTATGGCACACCCCCCCAGAGACCAGACGGTGGGTAGATCTGGAATCAGCACTAATGAGATCCGACCTCCCACAATTCTACATCTGGACGCCAAAGGAGCACAGAGCGCTCCTGAGAACGGCGTGCCCGGCCATCACCAACTCTATCCAATTATGGGACACCTATGCCATCAAATACGAACTCACCACAGCGACTTCCCCTCTTACCCCAATTTACCGTAACAGGGCATTCACACCAGGCATGAGACCCCGGGACTTTAGGGGCCTGGAACACGCAGGACTCCAGAGGGTGCACCAACTATACACCGGCGACACGATAGTAGCATTCCCAGATCTACAATCCAGAACAACCTTGAAGCCAGCCGACTTCTTTAGATATTTACAACTCAGACACTACGCAGCCCAAGCGACGGTGAAAACCGCCGCTAAAACCACTCCAACCTTCTTTGAGCGCATCTGCCTAGCGGAACAATATCAAAGAGGCTTAATCACCCAGCTGTACTCCCACCTCTGTTCCACCACACGGGAATGGGGGACCCTGCAATACACTGTTAAATGGGAAACTGACTTGGGGGAGACCCTAGAGGGTATAGACTGGCAAGATATTTGGGAAGCTAATGCCAAAACCTCCATCTGTGTAACGATGCAAGAACAGGCATATAAGACGATGCTCAGATGGTATATTACCCCGGTCCAACTCTATCACATGAAGAAAACACCCACGGATCTCTGTTGGCATAACTGCGGAGAGAAGGGGACTTATGCACACATGTGGTGGTATTGCCCCACGATAAAAATGTACTGGGAAAACATCCAGAAGCTTGTATCGCAGATTTTAAATAGACCAATAGGCCTAGACCCCTGGACCTTCCTCCTAGCCAGACCCCTTGACGATCTGCCCAGACAAGAACAACAATTACTCAACAAGATAGCGCTAGCTGCAAGAAAGGCACTGGCCCAAACTTGGTTGCAGCCCACCCCCCCACCATTGTCCACGGTGCTCAACAAAATCAAAGAGTGCCATCTCATGGACAAATTAACGGCCCAAACGAGAGGCACCATGAAAGCATTCACAAAGGTATGGGAACCATGGGATAATTACACGGACGACTAAGTAGTCACGAGTGACGCCCAAGACCACCCTTTCCTCCTCCCCCCCCCCCCCCCCTCCTTCCGACCAACAGTTTTCCACCACCCCTTCCCTCAATTCCAGGCCGAACTCACCGGTAACTCGGCCTATACGTTCAACACACCCGCACCATTGCAACAGAACGTTAATGTTGTAAAATTGTTATTTGGTCAAAAGTTGTAAGCTAAAGTTATCACTGTTCCTAAGTGTTGTTCATACTATAATATCGAAAAACGATGACAGACAGATGTTTAATACGTATGATCTAAATGGCTGATTATGTAAACCACTTGTACTTTATTGAGGCTTCTGCGCAAGCCATATAACTGCATAACCCACATATGTCTGTCATTGACAAAATAAAGAATTATAAAAAAAAAAAAAATGCTTTGTGTTTCATATGGGAAAATACTCTGCGAGGAGGGACCTTACTCTCTGTATTCTATTCTTCATCAGGGATCAGGAGCCAGGAGCAGGAATAAGGAGCCAGGGATCAAGGATCTGGTACCAGGAATCAGGAACCTTGGATCAGGAACGAGAACCAGGAAGCTATGAGACTGAGGCAAGCACAAGAACTACCAAGCACTGACCAACTGCAGTGCTTGGGTATTTATAGGGGGAGATGACCACGTGAATGGGCCCCACCCCCTGCAGGCAGAGCCCCTTGCCCCCCCCCCCCAACCCCCCATACCTATAAGGCAAGAGCCGGGATCCTGGTCCCATGATCAGGGACCAGGAGGGATCTGCGACCTGTAATCGGAGACCTGAAATCGGGGACCACGATCGGGGATCTGGGACCACAATCAGTGACCGGGGACCACGATCGGGGACCTGGCACCGGGAACCACGATCGGGGACCTGGCACCGGGAACCACGGTCGGGGACCACGAACCAGGGAATCTGGGATCGGGGACCGCGATCGGGGACCTGGGACCGCGATCGGGGACCTGGGACCGCGATCGGGGACCTGGGACCGCGATCGGGGACCTGGGACCGCGATCGGGGACCTGGGACCGCGATCGGGGACCTGGGACCGCGATCGGGGACCTGGGACCACGCTCGGGAACCTGGCACCGGGGACCACGATCTGGGATCGGGGACCACGAACCAGGGAAGCTGGGATCGGGGACCACGAACCAGGGAAGCTGGGATCGGGGACCACGAACCAGGGAAGCTGGGATCGGGGACCACGAACCAGGGAAGCTGGGATCGGGGACCACGAACCAGGGAAGCTGGGATCGGGGACCACGAACCAGGGAAGCTGGGATCGGGGACCACGAACCAGGGAAGCTGGGATCGGGGACCACGAACCAGGGAAGCTGGGATCGGGGACCACGAACCAGGGAAGCTGGGATCGGGGACCACGAACCAGGGAAGCTGGGATCGGGGACCACGAACCAGGGAAGCTGGGATCGGGGACCACGAACCAGGGAAGCTGGGATCGGGGACCACGAACCAGGGAAGCTGGGATCGGGGACCACGAACCAGGGAAGCTGGGATCGGGGACCACGAACCAGGGAAGCTGGGATCGGGGACCACGAACCAGGGAAGCTGGGATCGGGGACCACGAACCAGGGAAGCTGGGATCGGGGACCACGAACCAGGGAAGCTGGGATCGGGGACCACGAACCAGGGAAGCTGGGATCGGGGACCACGAACCAGGGAAGCTGGGATCGGGGACCACGAACCAGGGAAGCTGGGATCGGGGACCACGAACCAGGGAAGCTGGGATCGGGGACCACGAACCAGGGAAGCTGGGATCGGGGACCACGAACCAGGGAAGCTGGGATCGGGGACCACGAACCAGGGAAGCTGGGATCGGGGACCAGGGAAGCTGGGATCGGGGACCAGGGAAGCTGGGATCGGGGACCAGGGAAGCTGGGATCGGGGACCAGGGAAGCTGGGATCGGGGACCAGGGAAGCTGGGATCGGGGACCAGGGAAGCTGGGATCGGGGACCAGGGAAGCTGGGATCGGGGACCAGGGAAGCTGGGATCGGGGACCAGGGAAGCTGGGATCGGGGACCAGGGAAGCTGGGATCGGGGACCAGGGAAGCTGGGATCGGGGACCAGGGAAGCTGGGATCGGGGACCAGGGAAGCTGGGGTCGGGGACCACGGAAGCTGGGGTCGGGGACCACGGAAGCTGGGGTCGGGGACCACGCAAGCTGGGGTCGGGGACCACGCAAGCTGGGGTCGGGGACCACGCAAGCTGGGGTCGGGGACCACGCAAGCTGGGGTCGGGGACCACGCAAGCTGGGGTCGGGGACCACGCAAGCTGGGGTCGGGGACCACGCAAGCTGGGGTCGGGGACCACGCAAGCTGGGGTCGGGGACCACGCAAGCTGGGGTCGGGGACCACGCAAGCTGGGGTCGGGGACCACGCAAGCTGGGGTCGGGGACCACGCAAGCTGGGGTCGGGGACCACGCAAGCTGGGGTCGGGGACCACGCAAGCTGGGGTCGGGGACCACGCAAGCTGGGGTCGGGGACCACGCAAGCTGGGGTCGGGGACCACGCAAGCTGGGGTCGGGGACCACGCAAGCTGGGGTCGGGGACCACGCAAGCTGGGGTCGGGGACCACGCAAGCTGGGGTCGGGGACCACGCAAGCTGGGGTCGGGGACCACGCAAGCTGGGGTCGGGGACCACGCAAGCTGGGGTCGGGGACCACGCAAGCTGGGGTCGGGGACCACGCAAGCTGGGGTCGGGGACCACGCAAGCTGGGGTCGGGGACCACGCAAGCTGGGGTCGGGGACCACGCAAGCTGGGGTCGGGGACCACGCAAGCTGGGGTCGGGGACCACGCAAGCTGGGGTCGGGGACCACGCAAGCTGGGGTCGGGGACCACGCAAGCTGGGGTCGGGGACCACGGAAGCTGGGGTCGGGGACCACGGAAGCTGGGACCACAAACCAGGGAATCTGGGACCACAAACCAGGGAATCTGGGACCACAAACCAGGGAATCTGGGACCACAAACCAGGGAATCTGGGACCACAAACCAGGGAATCTGGGACCACAAACCAGGGAATCTGGGACCACAAACCAGGGAATCTGGGACCACAAACCAGGGAATCTGGGACCACAAACCAGGGAATCTGGGACCACAAACCAGGGAATCTGGGACCACAAACCAGGGAATCTGGGACCACAAACCAGGGAATCTGGGACCACAAACCAGGGAATCTGGGACCACAAACCAGGGAATCTGGGACCACAAACCAGGGAATCTGGGACCACAAACCAGGGAATCTGGGACCACAAACCAGGGAATCTGGGACCACAAACCAGGGAATCTGGGACCACAAACCAGGGAATCTGGGACCACAAACCAGGGAATCTGGGACCACAAACCAGGGAATCTGGGACCACAAACCAGGGAATCTGGGACCACAAACCAGGGAATCTGGGACCACAAACCAGGGAATCTGGGACCACAAACCAGGGAATCTGGGACCACAAACCAGGGAATCTGGGACCACAAACCAGGGAATCTGGGACCACAAACCAGGGAATCTGGGACCACAAACCAGGGAATCTGGGACCACAAACCAGGGAATCTGGGACCACAAACCAGGGAATCTGGGACCACAAACCAGGGAATCTGGGACCACAAACCAGGGAATCTGGGACCACAAACCAGGGAATCTGGGACCACAAACCAGGGAATCTGGGACCACAAACCAGGGAATCTGGGACCACAAACCAGGGAATCTGGGACCACAAACCAGGGAATCTGGGACCACAAACCAGGGAATCTGGGACCACAAACCAGGGAATCTGGGACCACAAACCAGGGAATCTGGGACCACAAACCAGGGAATCTGGGACCACAAACCAGGGAATCTGGGACCACAAACCAGGGAATCTGGGACCACAAACCAGGGAATCTGGGACCACAAACCAGGGAATCTGGGACCACAAACCAGGGAATCTGGGACCACAAACCAGGGAATCTGGGACCACAAACCAGGGAATCTGGGACCACAAACCAGGGAATCTGGGACCACAAACCAGGGAATCTGGGACCACAAACCAGGGAATCTGGGACCACAAACCAGGGAATCTGGGACCACAAACCAGGGAATCTGGGACCACAAACCAGGGAATCTGGGACCACAAACCAGGGAATCTGGGACCACAAACCAGGGAATCTGGGACCACAAACCAGGGAATCTGGGACCACAAACCAGGGAATCTGGGACCACAAACCAGGGAATCTGGGACCACAAACCAGGGGACGCACCGGGGACCACGATCGGGGACCTGGGACCGGGAACGCGATCGGGGACCTGGGACCGGGAACGCGATCGGGGACCTGGGACCGGGAACGCGATCGGGGACCTGGGACCGGGAACGCGATCGGGGACCTGGGACCGGGAACGCGATCGGGGACCTGGGACCGGGAACGCGATCGGGGACCTGGGACCGGGAACGCCATCGGGGACCGGGAACACGATCGGGGACCTCGATCAGGGATCTGGAACAAGCGACCAGGGAACCTGGGATCGGGGACCACGAAACCAGGGATCGGGGACCACGAAACCAGGGAACCTGGGATCGGGGACCACGAAACCAGGGAACCTGGGATCGGGGACCACGAAACCAGGGAACCTGGGATCGGGGACCACGAAACCAGGGAACCTGGGATCGGGGACCACGAAACCAGGGAACCTGGGATCGGGGACCACGAAACCAGGGAACCTGGGATCGGGGACCACGAAACCAGGGAACCTGGGATCGGGGACCACGAAACCAGGGAACCTGGGATCGGGGACCACGAAACCAGGGAACCTGGGAATCGGGGACCACGAAACCAGGGAACCTGGGATCGGGGACCACGAAACCAGGGAACCTGGGAGCAGGGACCACGAAACCTGGGATCAGGGACCACGAAACCAGGGTCCGGGGACCACGAACAAGGGACCAGCGACTCATTATCTGTATTCCACTATTCATGTAAGATTGTAAGTTCTGTGAGCAAGGACCACCCTTTCTGTTTTGTACTGTTCATATTAGAGTTTAAGCTCTGTGAGTAGGGAGTTCCCCCTATATATTGTACTATTCATATTAGAGTGCAAGCTCTGTGAGCAGGATCTCCCACTCTATATTGTACTGCTAATGGTAGAGTGTAAGCTCTGTGAGCAGGGTCCTCTTTCCCCATATTGAACTGTTGATATTGGAATGTAATCTCCCTGAGCAAGGACCTCATTCTCTGTATTGTACTGTTCATATTAGAGTGTAAGCTATGCGAGAAAGGACCTCCCTATTTGTATTGTAGTGTTCGTATAAGACTTTAAGCTCTGTGAGCAAGGACCTCCCGCTCTGTATCGTACTACTGATATTAGAGTGTAACCTCTGTGAGCAAGGACTCTCTGTATTGTACTGTTGATATTATAGAGTATAAACTGTGTGTGCAAGGACCTTCCCCTCTGTATTGTACAGCTGATAGAGTGTAAGCTCTGTGAACAGGGACTTCCTTCTCTGTATTGTACTATTCATATTAGAATGTAAGCTTTATGAGCAGGATCCTTCTTATCTGAATTGCATCCATTTGATTTGCATATAAGTATAATATATTCAGCAATATGCAGTTAAACATATTAGGTGGTTGGTCCAGGGTATTAAACTGATCGCCATAAATGGGGTCAGGAAGGAATTTTTTTTCCCCCTGTTTGACATCATCTACCGGGGGTTTTATTTGCCTTCCTCTGCATCAACCAGGTTTTATTAATCATGAGGATTGCAGGAATGTTAAACTTTCTGCCTGTATATTGCGGTATATTAATAAAAACTAATAAATGTATATGCGATTGTCTGATTCTTCATTGATGTCACTACACACATCATACATTAAGATAGTACTTTGATTTCAATTAAGAGCGAACGTAATATTATCAATGAGTGATTCATAATCCGTATCTAGATCTCATATTAAAGCAACAATGTCACCCCCACATAAGTATTTCGTTAAGAATTACCGTAAATATTTCACTGAAATTCCAACCCAGTCAAAAGAAGAAGTACTATGTCTCAGTATTTTTCCCACGCCTAGCACTTCTAGATAATGGGCGAAGCTACCGACGTCTAGAAGTGTTAATTTCCCAACCGTCACCATTGATGGCTGCAAAGATATTTGCCGTGTCCATGGAGGATCCCTCGGTCTCGCGGGATCTTCCATAGACCTCAATTCTGTAATCTCACAAATGCACGAGAATACAGCAGTGACATCGGCTCCTGGCACTGAAGCACCAGAAGGGTACCGGATAGAGGAAAATGCCGGCGTCCGCGATGGACAGGTTCAGAAAGTAAATCTCACCATTCATCTTTAAATTCTGCCATTTTGTCCAAACCAGTGATTATTCAATGATTCCACTCACAATGTAAAATCATGATAGGCAACCTATAGGGACCAAGACTACGTCATCCCTATGAAGTGGTCTGGGTGCCATGTTTACATTGCATGGTTATCAGGATTTACAGGCTGCCTTCCAGCAGTGCTACCGCCCCAATAGCAAATTCAAACTTGGTTACTCAATTAGATGGTGTCAGAGACCATTTGATTAGTGCAGCACAGCATTTTCCCCACTGATGTGCAAAACAAAAAAAAACTAAAAAGTACAGATATGTGAAACAGATACACAAAGTCTCCATCAAATGAGTCAAGCACAGAAAAGGAAAAATAAAAGGTGACAATGCGGCCACTCGACAAAAAAAATACATATATGATCAATTAGGATTGGTGCAATAGATAACCATAAACACATAGTAGAGACTGATTTTAAAAAGAAAAGAATATAATCTCTCTGAAGATAAAGCATCATCCAGGTCTGTCTGAATAAGTCTTATCTATCAGTGCCTGAAACCAAGTGGGAGTAAGCTTACCTCGAGCAAAATGCCGATGTGAAATAGATTAGCAAATGTGATATGTCATCCCATTCACAAGGGAGGCCGTATCTCTGAGTAAAGTAGTTTTTTAAAAGATGCAAAAAAAGGGGGAATGAGATGTAACCCTGGTGCTGGACTTTTCCACAATGTTAAACAATAAGTCCCATAAGACAAACAATAGTCCGCACAAACATGGGTAATCCTCAAAAAAGTCACAGAGAAAACCAGAAATATGAAGAAAAAAGAAAAATCACTTTCATTAGTAAACAATATATGTAGACTATAAGTACATGGCATCAAACTGTCATGGCAGCCCTCGTAATTACTGCAGGTTGTACAAGTATGACTTATCATACAAACTACATGGTGTGTTGAAGTGGCATTGTATAAGCAGCGAACTTAGGGGAAAAAAAAAATGAAAAAATTATATAGCGAAAAACCTGCAGCTTCCAGACAGGGGAGAGACCACCCACACAGCTACCAGAGTGAAAAGGTCGAGTAATAAAGCTCTGGATGCGTTTTGCACCCCCTTGGTGCTTTCTCAACATTACCTCAAGCAAGTAGGGAATAATTTGAGGTTACTGAAAGATAACTACAGATTTCCACTTTTATTTTTACACCATAATCGTCATCATTGAAATGAAAAAAAAAGTTTAACTTGGGATATCAGGAACTCAGACAGGTATAAATCCAAAATAGCACATTTTGGTTTAAATGTTAACGTAAAGACTGTTCTTACAGTTTTATGTTATATGAACTCAAGAAGAAGAAGAAAAAAAAAAAAGCTATGTTACAATTGTTACGGATCAGTAAAACAGCCCTTTGTGGTCTCTGCAAGGAAAATTAGTCACCTGACTTCCTACAGGTTCTTTAAACACTACCTATGTCAGTATAAACCAGGCACAATGCTCCATGTCAGTCAAACCAACAAGACGCTCACAATATAATATTAGCAAATAATACACAATGGTCTAAGTATACCCACGTTTTGGTTGAGTAATTGTGTCATTCTATACCAGGATTAGCCGCACTGGTTAGTAAATTAGTCCGTCTTTCACTGACCTGCTCATATATGAAAGACACAGAATTAAAAAAAACTCTTTATAACTGGATGTGTTAACTTAACAATTTTGCTATGTATGTTTTGAAATACTCTACATTAGAGCACAGCGAGTTGATAATGTGAGTCCCCCTCTTGAATGGCAACTTGTGCCTTGCACAGATTGCAAAACTCAAAGTCAAAACATCTCAATGTCACAGCCAGCTCGAATATACTAAATGCAACTTATTGCCTTCACATGAATATCATTCACTCAAACCCATGAAACTATTTATAATGAGAATTTACTTGCAAGCAACGCCCATCTGCTGGTAAAGGAAACACTTTTCTGCATAGCAGTGAGCACGTAAAGTAAATGCAGAGAAGTAAAGGGTGGCGTAAATGGAAGATGAAAGGAAAATATTCTCTCCAATTTTTATACATTTAGTAAAATGCAAACAAATCATTAAGAGGTTACTAAAACCTTGTTAAGAGAAGGGGTACCTTTCCTGTGTAATGTGCCATACTGGGAATATGGGGAAAGGTTCACCCTATCAATTAGAATGTTAAAAAAAAAAAAAAAAAGGAAGGTTTGCACTGACAACAGACGTAATTTATGCACAGAATTGACATTGCTCCGTTCTGGGCTGCCAACGTCACGTGTGCTGGGGGTTGATCTGCAGAAGCCGGATTCTGATCTTCCCGTTCATTCATTTGCTCAGGGTTGTGGTCAAGTGCTCTTAGCTAATAAATGAACCTGCATGCATGGGATATAAACAGAAGAGTTCTGGGCTGTCTAATGGAGGCTGTCAGAGGTGGAGATACACTAGCAGCAGCATAAAATATATACGTATGTGCAGCATTTCCTACTAAAAAACACTATGTACATAGAGACCTTGCACCATGACCACTTCACTTCAATAGTAAAGTGGTCATAACGTTCGGTTTAAATCTTTATTTTTTTTTAGCTCTTTTGAATTACATTTATTACTAATATTAGCTCAACTGCGTGAACATTTGCCGCAGTGGTTTAGAATTTTACTGTTGGGTTTATTTAGCAATTAAGAGATAAAACACATGTTAAACAATCTAGACATCATATAGATAATTCAAAACAAAATCAGTAGGTACTATACGGTCAGTAGTGGAGACCCTGCTTAGTAATCTTCTTCCTAACCCACTAACATTCACATGGAGTTGGTCCTCATCCCATTTGTTCAGAGGATTTGCACTAGACATGGAAACATGCTACTGAGATTTGCTCCTATTCAAAACATACTAATAGACTGACACTGATGTTAGGCAATTGGTTTTAGCTTCCAGTTCACAATTCATCCCACACTATACATATGGGGTTTAACCCCTTAAGGACACATGACATGTGTGACATGTCATGATTCCCTTTTATTCCAGACGTTTGGTCCTTAAGGGGTTAAGTGAAGACTGAGTGGACCGTAAACAACAAAATTGAACATTTTAGACCAACATTGGCCAGCTGGAGGAAAATAAAAATATATATAGACCCTCACACGTTTGTCCTATACTATGTTCTTCTTGACTTATTTAAAAAAAAACAGTGCAGTATGAATAACTCTTTACCTTACTTGAATGTATGTCTAGTAATATATATATTCATGCCTTTTGAAATGTGTATACATCTCACTGCACTGTCAAAAATAAAGAATTTAAAAAAAATATATATATATATATATATATATAGAAATTAGACAAGTTTTTCACAATACCCAGCTAACTGACCAAACTTCTACTTTACTCCAGATGTTGTGGACCACATCTCCCATAATGCTTTTATACTTGTAATGCTAACACAGCATCAGGGGAGATGAAAGATGTAGTCCACAACAACAGGAGCATCAAAGGTTGCCCGACCCTTTCTGAGATTATATTCTCTGTGTATAACACATTGCCATTAAAGGTTTTTTAACTTTTAAAAGTTTGATTCCATTTTTGTCATAGTTTTTTTTTTTTTTTTTTTTTTAAAAAGGAAGAAACTACAAATTTAGTTAAGAAGTCATAGATCAAATCTGAGAGCACTTACGGTTATGATAATTAAATTGTTCTGATTTTGATTTTATTTTTCTATTTATTAAAGGTTGAGAGTTCAGGCTTAATATCCTACAAGGTTTTGCTGTGCCAGAACCGTTTATGGCATAGCAGCCTTGCCATGAGACATAGTAGCACCTTGTGAGCTTCCGGTATATTCCACTATGTGAATTTACCCTAGCGGTCATCAGGAATACAGAGAGATCTCAATTTCCTTCCTGACTTAACTGATTGATGTCAGGAAAAAAGCAAAGATGGGGAGTGATAAGGCAGACTTTCTTTGAAAAATCACAATGTTCTGGCAGAGAAGCAAACAGTAATTTACTTCACTCATCCAACCTAAAAATTCTATTTACGTCACTTTTAAATCTGTTACTGTTTTCAATCAAAACAATTACTGTGAATTAAAACCTTATACGTGCCCAGCTGCAATATGCTATAATTTCTTTTTCTTCATTTATCTCTAATAACAATATAACATAATATAATAAGTGGGCATAAGTGAATTAGACTTCCTAAATTCACGTCAATGATACTGGAGTGTGATCACTAATAAATACAAGAACATTGCTGTTATTTTAAAAAGAAATATACACTGCTTTCACCTAACACATTTTTAAGATTAATTTTGCCTCTAGTCAATGAACCATATTAGTTAATTACTGTAATTAAAGGATCACTATAGGGTCAGAAACACAAACATGTATTCCTGACCTGATAGTGTTAAAACCACCATCTAGCCCCTGCGGGCCCCTCATGTCTCCATAAATATAGCAAAATCTTATTGTTTTCAAGCCAGAAGCTGTAACTCTGCATGCCTAAAAAAAAAAAAAAACAAGCAGCCTGCTGACATCACCAGAAGTGGTGGCCTGATCCAATCACAGTGCTTCCCCATAGGATTGGCTGAGACTGACAAAGAGGCAGATCAGGGGCAGAGCCAGCATGATTCAAACACAGCCCTGGCCAATCAGCATCTCCTCACAGAGGTGAATTGAATCAATGAATCTCTATGAGGAAAGTTCAGTGTCTGCATGCAGAGGGAGGAGACACTGAATATTTGGATGCATTTTAGGCAGCCATGACCCAGGAAGGATCTCTAACAGCCATCTGAGGAGTGGTTATCACTAGGATGTAATGTAAACACAGCATTTTCTCTGAATAGACAGTGTTTACAGCAAAAAGCCTGAAGGATATGATTCTACTCACCAAAACAAATTATTTAAGCTGTAGTTGTACTGGTGACTATAGTGTCCCTTTAAGGTCTTAACGAATACATGCAGGACACACATCCATTGTTCACCGAAATATAGGATGGAGCATTCTAATGTAACAAATTATGGAGGCAAAATTCTTCAGGTAGTTAAATGGCTGTGCCAATAAACAATCTGCATCACAGATATCATTCTACCAAACTATAACTTCACTGCTAATCAACTGGGTTAGCTTTCCTTCAATACCAATCGGGTAAAATATATTTGCTGTGCTACAATTGTGGGCATGATATTTCTTCAATAAAATACACCATACAATATAGTGTGGGTATCCAGGAGCTAAAATAAAATACAAAAAATAAAATTGAGATAGTAAATAGCTAGTGCATACAAACATCCAAATTAATATGTAACCCTTGATGGAATATCCATAATATACCATAACAAGTCCAGAATAAAATAATGTGCAAATCTTATGTGAAGTACTTATAGCATAAGAAACCCTAACCCTGCTTGTGAAAACAACACATGGCTGATGGTGCTTATGTCTTATACTAGACTTTTATAATTAAAAGATATAAAAGATGATTCAGATCTATACCAGAGCAAATTAATATAAGGAACTAATTGCTCAAAATAGACTTGCAGTGGTTCCACAGTGTAGGATAAAACAGTCACTTGATTAATGAAAAATGGATCAATTTATTGATTAAAAACTATGTTCCAAGTAAGAAATAGCGATAAAAATCACAGGATAGCAGATAGTCCAGTATATAAGGAGTAAAATAGCGCACGGTGACAGGCACGCCGCCCTCACCGGCTGCCAGGATACAGAGGAAAGATTCACTCACACAATCCTCATCCATCAGGGTCTGGACTGTAGGTTTACTTGCTTATTTTACTCCTTATATACTGGACTATCTGCTATCCTCTGATTTTTAATCGCTATTTCTTACTTGGAACATATTTTTTAATCAATAAATTGATCCATTTTTCATTAATCAAGTGACTTGTTTTATCCTACACTGTGGCACCACTGCAAGTCTATTTTGAACAATTAGTTCCTTATATTAATTTGCTCTGGTATAGATCTGAATCATCTTTTATATCTTTTCATGATAAAAGTCTAGGATAAGACATAAGCACCATCAGCCCGGTGTTGTTTTCACAAGCAGGGTTACTTATGCTATAGGTACTTCACATAAGATTTGCCCATTATTTTGGACTCCTATTTTATTCTGGACTTGTTATTTTATATTATGGATATTCCATCAAGGGTTACATATTACTTTGGATGATTGTATGCACTAACTATTTACTATCTGAATTCTATTCTTTATATTTTATTTTAGCTCCTGGATACCCACACTATATTTTATGGTGTATTTTATTTATCTTTTATAGGATTTGGTGAATTCCTTTTTTCCAGTTTGTTTTTGTTATTCACTTTGTCTTACTCCCTCTAACATTCACATTGTGAATACCAGAATCTTGCACCTTATGATATTTCTTCAGTTATTACATTCTAAGAAATACTGATCGAAAATGTCTAATGTAAAGGCCACATCAAAAATTAAGTGAACATCCAAAAGCTTTCAGTGTGACTCACACCGCCATATGAGTAAACAGACCAATTTTAGCATCAGCAAATAGAGCAGTAAACGTTTTTATTTCGAAAGCACCAACTTACAGAAAGTAGTAACTTTGGTTCCTGTAATTCAAACATGTCTTGTAGCATTCACAAAGCCACTTCTCTCCTCTCGGACACTGTGCCAACAGGGAAGCATTGGCTTGGGGGCCATTCAGAGGCTGAGCGTGTCAGTTAACATGGCTGCCCATTACGAATAGAGAGTAAAAACATCACAACAGGTGGTCAGTGAAAGACTGAAAGCGTCTTCATCAGCCCATGCAGAGGAGGAGAGCCAGGAGACTGACACCATGGACACTCCTTCCGTGTTTAACACTTGAAGGTAAGCCAGAACCACCAATGATGTTCACGAGAAGCAATGGATTGGGCAAAAGTCATCACTTCAAAATATACCTTTACACCCAGCACGATCTAGGCTTGAATTAACATCTATACGTTTTTCTAGTATTTAACATGCTTTCAGGTATTGCATTTTAAAAATGTGCTCCCTTCCCCAACCTGTCAGTCAATCCTCAACATTAGCTCTGTATGCCGTCAACACAGAAGATCTGAGACTCTGTAGACCAAAAGTACCCTCCCACCAGGTGTTTCTCTTACTCTCCATCAGTGTTCTACTCCCACCAATAAACGTTTCTCATGCTTGCAGGAGGAATATGGTGAAGTCAGCTTGCCTGCTTTATAAGTCAGTGGGTGTTACAACAGTTTAGTACCCACGGATCCTCTGGGAATGAGAGTGCTGAACTGAGGTGTAGAAAGTAAGTAATGCTAGAACAGCCTGCAAAGCAAATATTTAATATATCCTTATGTTACATTATATATAGGATGAGCCCACCTGCCAACGTCAAGGCAGACCCCCCTAGGTCTGACGTTGGCAGGTGGGCTCATCCTCACATGGCCACTGGAGGCAACTAAAAAAACTCCATTTGTTTAAAAATACATAGGGATTAAGGATAGAGCGCAGGTAACTTGTTTTTCTTTGGTTTTTACTATATATTGGGGCTGATGTGTACTGTAGTCATTTGCAGCCGCCCAGTGATGGGAGTGAGCGCAGGACTTATCTTTCTGCATTTGGCTCCAGTTTATGGCTACCGGTTTCCTATGACCAACAAGCATGTATTCCTGACACTATAGTGCTAGAGTGGCTATTTAGATTCACATATATCTTTTCCGTGGAGTGAAAAGGTTATTTTACTTACCTTTTCTCCTCTGCAGCTGGCTCCGCCCCGCTGGCTGAGATCATCAGTCTTGATGATCTCAGCCAATCCAATGCATTCCCATAGGAAAGTATTGGGTGGTTATTGCGCATGCGCAGCAAAACAGTGCCAATAAACCTCTACTCCTAGAGATTCACTGAATCAATGCATTTCTATAGGGAGAGTTCAGTGTCTGAGATAGGAAGCACCTCTAGTCTGAGTGACTTTTTTTTTTACCTCTGAAAAGGTAGTGTTTACAGTGCTAGGACAACAGGGACATGCTATAGACACCAGAACCACTACATTAGGTTGTGTTGGTTCTGGTGACTATATTGCTGTTTAAAAAAGATTCTTCTTATAAAATGCAACATTGCCTAATGTGTGCAACAGTCAGCACTTTTCATACAATGGCACAGCCAGTAGTCTCCAGTTTAAGAACATGCTCAAGTGCATAATTGGAATAATAACCCGGTGAGGATCAGAGCAGGCAAATATATTGTTATCACAATAGTCCTAACAGATATCATAGTTATATCGGCTGAAAAGAGACATGCGTCCATCAAGATCTCCCATCTTACAACTATACAATATAAATATATCATTGCAGAAGGAAAGAAAACCATTTGCACTTAGAGGCCTCAGGTTACTAAACCAGATTACAATTTAGCTGTATCACGCTCAGTTACTTGCAATAGAGTGGCTCTCTGGCATTGAAGGGGGTTAAACAGACCATGGTCATAATGATTAAAATATGAGTCACTCTCAGTCGCACATCAAGAGCAGACTGCTCCTACATCGCACGTCACGGCAGAGGTCCTATTAACGCCTCAATTACTAGCCGGGGTCTGGACACTGTGCTAGTAAATTACTGGAAAAAAAGTTCCGCTGTCTCTAGGGTTTGCTAGACAATGCATCTCCATCTGTCTTTAAAAGGCATGTTTAAATACACATCTAGACAGCGCAATCTGTGCCTACGTAAATTATTATTACATGGAGAAAAGGAGAAAACAAAAGATATCCAGCTGTACAAGAAATACAATTCCCATAGTGCATCCCAGCATCATGGGAATAGTAGTTGTACAACAGCTGGGGTTTGTCCACCTCTGCCCTGTACTCAGTCCTACAATTTCTGTCCACTTATATTATTTACACCTATATTAGGGATGCCCAAAAGGTAGATCCCCATATATTTGAAAACTACGGCTTCCGTGATGCTTTGTAATTCCAGAGGTGTTTTAAAGGCACGTAAAGCATCATGGGAGCTGTAGTTCTACAACATCTGGGGATCTACCATTTGGACACCCCTGCCCTATATCATGTAGCCACTCATAAGAGTATTTAAATATACACACCCACTCTTAATTTGTAAACTAAACCATACACAAAAGCCATTTTCTATTTCACAAGACAAAAGGATGCCTAAACTGAACTTGCACAATACAAATGAACTGAGAGCAGATGATGACAATGGGTAATACTCTAACCATAGCTGCAACATATAAAATAATAACGATATAGCAACAGATCATCTCCATTTATCATTTGTCTGTGCCGGTCATGCTCCAAGTCATATAAAGGTAGATCTATAAAAGCAGGAGCAATTCTGGGGCATATTACTAAATAAGCAGCAATCGCCATGGGAACCAATACAATATTATTGTTGTTGTTGTTGTTGTTTTTTCCCCCCTCCTTTCTCTGCACTTTGCCCTTTAAATGACAACGGTGTGACCTTGATACCTTTCCCCCATGGTACTTGATTTATTCTAGGGATCTTTATTAAGCATGTTTACTGCAAGCCAGTATGAAATTAACTCCTTAATGCCAAATAAATAAAATCCAAGACGAAGACATGCCCTTGTTTCTCAAAGGGTGTAAATCATTGGCTCCCTGATGCAGCCTTTTTTAAGAATTCACAAATAAAAGAGCAGTATTGTCACAACTGTCTCTCACCCTGTACACAACCTCATTACAAGCACACACCTTAATTACTCTGCGATCAGCATTGCATTTTCCTAACTCAATGGCTCCCTCTGTCTATTCATGCTGCCCCTTAGTAGATCCCCAATAATCCACCTGTGCAGAGAATTTGTAGTTTTTTGCAGCAATTTAACCACTTAATATACAGAAGGATGAGGGCAGTCTCCATATATTTACTTCACACAGAAATCTATTAATTACCCATGGTTCCATTAGGACAGACCCCTCCAGCAGTTGTGGAACTACAACTCCCAATATTTGTTTTATCACCCTTATGGCTGGCAAACCATCATGGGAGTTGTGGTTCTCCAACAGCAGATAATCTATCCTGTGTCCACCCCATTGGATAATGTCTTAGATTCCCCCACCATGCTCGTGCAAGGAAGGCTAGGGAATTAAATGATAAAAGGCTTATTCACTAAACACCGAATTCTACTGAATTAAAATCCAAATGACAAAAAAACTAAAGGAGGAGGAGGAGGGGGCGAGCACTATGCTGATAGGTAGACATTATCCTATTATAGTGATGGTGACAGGTTATTTTATTTTAATATGACAATGTAAGTATGCACAATAGCCCAGCACGGATTAATGGGAAGTTATATTAATTAATATCAATTAGCACACATTCTGCCAGTATTCTGCAGGTGGATATTCTATACGGTCACAATTCGCAGTTTAGTAAATAGAGCGGTGATGGAGTAGGAGGGATGCTGGCATTGCAGGCTTTAATCCGGGCATCTCTTATTGTAGCTCAGTGACCCTGGCAGCGTCATCCTCCCACTCACCCACCCCTCCTCCTGTGTGAGCTCGGGGAGCGGTACCTACCTGGGCAGGTGTCTCCCGGTCGCTGTCTCTCGATGCCCGGCTCGCGCTCTCCCTCTCGCTCTCTCCTGGCACTGAGCGGCGGTCCCCAGTATCTCCAGACTCTCCGTGCGTCATCACTGCGCATGCGCGGCAAGCACCTGCCAGCGAGGGACCGACATCAGCGCCGACGGGAGACACTGCGCGTGCGCGCAGGCAGAGCATGACGGGAAATGGAGTCCATTGCTGTTAATGACAGGGCCCTATAAATAAGATAATGTTGCCTATATTGGATAGCAGTTGTTTATTTTTAATAAATAATAACTCCACACACACACACACACACCTTTTTTATTTTTTATTTTTAAATCTGAAGTGGTTCTGAAAAAGCAATAAGATACATGTATTTGAGTCTTTAAAGGGACACTCTAGGCACCCAGACCACTTCTGCCCATTGTAATGGTCTGGGTGCCAACTCCCACTACCCTTAACCCTGCAAGTGTAATTATTGCAGTTTTCATAAACTGCAATATTTACCTTGAAGGGTTAAGTCGTCCTCTTGTTGCTGTCTACTAGACAGCCACTAGAGGACACTTCTGTGTTCATGGAACACAAAAAGTGTGTTATAATGTCGTCACTGAAATCCCCATAGGTAAGCATTGAAAACATTATTCAATGCTTTCCTATGGGGAGATCTAATGCGCATGTGCGGCATTGCTGCGCATGCGCATTAGGTCTCCCCTGCCGCCGGCCGCGCATGCTCAATAGGTCTCCCCCGCCAGGGAGGAGCGTGGGTGTACCCTGACCCAGTGCCGAGGGACATCGGCACTGGATACAGGTAAGTCTCTGAAGGGGTTTTAACCCCTTCATCAACTTGGGATAGGGGGTGGGAGGGAGAGGGGAAACAGCAGGGGGTGTATTGGTCTTTTGTTACGGAACTCCTCCCGCTATGACTGATAGCAGCCAGATTGCTAGCAACATGTTTATAACTGCTCATGCACATTACTATGTCTAAGTTGTAGACGTTTTGTCAGAGATCAACAGGCCTTGGAAAAAAAAAACACAAAGTCTACAGAAATGAGGAATGGAAAAGTGACAATACTGTGTATATAGTGTAAATATGAATGTGTGTAGTACCTGTATGTGTAAACACAGGGGTGTAGAGAACCAATGAGGTGTGGATTGAATACAGGACTTAAAGGGACACTGTAGGCACCCAGACCACTTCAGCTAATTAAAGTTGTCTGGGTGCTGTGACCCTTTTGCACCGAGTGCTGCAATGATAAACATTGCAGTTCCAGAGAAACTGCAATGTTTACATTGCAGCACTAAGTCTGCCTTCTGTGGCTATCTACCAGACAACCACTGGGGGTCACTTCCGTAATCGTAACAGACTTTTGGTCCGTTATCGGACATGAGGACCTCCAGTGTCAGATTTTTCCCCATAGGAAAGCATTGAATCCTATGTGGAAGTCTAATGCGCGCACGGCATTTGCCGCGCATGTGCATAGACCCCGCTCATTGCGGGACTGAAGAGGATGCGTAGCTTAGACTACCCTCGGTGCTGGGATAAGGTAAGTAAATAAAAGGTTTTTAAAGCTTTATTTACTGAGTTGGGCGTGAAGGAGCGGGGAGGAAGAGGGATCGGTAGTGCCAGGAGTGCTTTGTATTACTGGTACTACAGTATCCCTTTAAACAGATAATATAGGAATCAAAACAACTTTAGCTTAAATGAACACTATAGTGTTAAGGATACAAAGAATCCCCCGGCCATGTAAAGAGATAAAAAAAAAATCCCATTAAACACTTATCTGATTCCAGCACTGATGTCCCTCTGCTCTGAGTTGCGCTCCTCTGACATCAGCCAATAGGGGGAACCTAAGGCACATGCGTGGCAAGCTGTGAGTGCCTTTGACCTTCCCCATAGGAAAGCATTCAATCAATCCTTTCATAGGGGGGTTTTAAGCACGTTGGATGTCCTCATGCAAAGTGTGAGGACGTCCAGCGTAGTTTCACAGAGTCAAACTCCATGAAACTGCGTTACTCTGCCATCCACGTTAAATCACTTTTGTTTTTGTTCATGCAGCCCTAGCCACACCTCCCCTGGCTGTGAATTACACAGTTTGCTAAAAAAAAACAATATTTAATTTTCAATCATATGTAACTTACTTTAGATGTTTTTATCTTCTGTATTGCAAATTGAGTTTCAATCACACACATGAAGCTCCTGCACAGGGTCTAGAAGGTTATCAACAGAGCATGAAATAAGAAATTCTAAATGAAATAAACTGTGCAATAAAGGAAGTATAAACATTAGATATCTCTTTATAGGAAGTGTTTAGGAAGGCTGCGCAAGTCACATGCAGGGAGGTGTGACTAGAGCTGTATAAACAAAGTGACTTAAACAAACTCCCTATTGGCAGATATATGAGCAGTGAGACTGAAGGGGCATGATCTACACACCAAACAGCTTTATTTAGCTAAAGTTCTTTTGGTGGCTATAGTGTCCCTTTAACCCCTTAAGGACACATGACATGTGTTACATGTCATGATTCCCTTTTATTCCAGAAGTTTGGTCCTTAAGGGGTTAATACGCTAAAATGGCTAAACGTACTTGTCTAACTTTTCCCATCTCCCATCCTCTTGAATTTGTGTCTGGCCCCACAGCAGTAGTTTGTAGTTGGCAAAAATATCCCTAAGCACAGTGCCTACACTGGTGGCAAAGCCCCCTATTGTTGTGGACCAGTTGGGACAATCCTCTGCACAACTATGACTACTCAATCGCAGCAAGAAACACAGACCGCCATGACTAATTTGCCTGAAGGCTCTGTACACCCCAGACGGCAGCCAATTGCTCAGTATATTAGCACACTACTCCCTAGTTGTATAGTAAGGAAATAGACCCAGGGTAGGTAACCTTCGGCACTCAAGATGTTGTGGACATGTCCCCTGATGCTTTGCCAGCATTACAGGAGATGTAGTACATCTGGAGCACAGAGAGTTTCCTACCCTTGGACTAGACCCAGTTGCTTTCTCCTGAACCACTGAGTCCTAGGTCCAATTACAAAAATGGCAGCTGAAAAACGAGTAACCCTGCAAGAAGGAAAGTTGTTTTTTTACACCCCTCACAAACATTTTTGAGGGGTGTATTTGTGTTGTGATGTCAAACATGCGCTCTTGGAGTATCGCACGAATTCTAGGTTAAAGTTCTAAGCCTTTCTATTAACTTACCATTTGTTTAAAACCATTTTCCCCCAAATTTCATCTTTATTAATTTTCTATATATATGAGGACAAACATAAAACCACACATTAATGTGAGCATAAAAAAACATTCATATATATATATATATATATATATATATATATATATATATATATATAGAACAACAATACTTCAGATATCCCACAGGTATTAATAAGGGATTTTAAAAGACAAACACATACTGCGGGATATATTTAGATAGACATAGAAGATTAAGAAAACAACATACTTCGGACGGATTAAACAACATACTTCGGACGGATTTTAGACATTAGCGAAGAAAGATGAAGAAAAGAAAATGTATAAATGTCAAAAACAGATATTAAGGATGGCCAACAAGGGGAAGGAACTTTATATGTTTAAATTCATTCACAGGGTAATGTTGGGTCTATAGTAATAAATCTATGGGTCCCAAATTTTATTTTATATATATATATATATATATATATATATATATAATGCCTTTAATTCTTTATCATAGAACATTTTTTCTGCATCTCATTGAAAATTTGTTTGGGTTTTTAATTCATCCTATGTTGGGATAGATTTGTTTCTCCAATATCTGGCTTGCCACATTTTAACTGCTGCAAAGACATTAATACATTGAAACATAGAATGTGACGATAGATGAGAACCATTCAGCCCAATTTTCTAAAATACTTTAATTAGTCCCTGACCTTATCTTTTAGCTAGGATAGCCTTATGCCTATCCCACGCATGCTTAAACTCCCACATTTTGTTAACCTCTTCTACTTCAGCTGGAAGGCAATTCCATGCATCCACTACCCTCTCTGTAAAGTAATACTTCCTACAAAGGTATTTGTTGTGTCTGCACGTAACGGGTAGGTCGACGTAGAATAAAAAGCCTTTTACAGTTAAGATATGTTCTACTGAGATGATAGTTAGCAGATGTTCTTCTATAGCTTTTTGATGGGGGCCAGATTTGGGCATTCACACCAGATATGGATTTGTGTGCCAGTCCAGATTGTTTTTTACATCGCCATCGAAGTTGAAACGAAATTTTGCAAGGTGTGCAGGGACCATATACCATCTTTGTGTCAGCTTGAAATTCTGTTCTGTTTGTGTAGGTTGATACAATGCATGGTCTTCCTAGTAGAATGCCAGGCATAATACCAAGTTTGTAATGGGACAAAAAAGGAGCAATCTGATTTGAAATATTATCCTTATCCAAAGTTTTGCTAATTGTAGCAATTAATTGTGAATTAAATTGATTATTGTGTAATACATCTATTACATCTGGTTGTAAAGGCAAATTTGAAGAAAGAACATTTTTTAACCCTATATATCTTAATATTTCCAGAGGAGAAAGGTTAAATTTGTCCTGCAAGGGGGGGCGGAGCCTGACCGCATAGCTGTCTAGACGTGGGGGACAAGAGCTCCTGCTAGGCGAGCAGAATAACGGGCATAATCGACGGCTATATAGCCCAAAGACTCATAGGGGTGCACTACCCATGTCGGGGGTGCACTCCTGAATCGAGAGATACCTCTCTGGAGCCCGTCGGAGTCAGGGGAGCGAGACGCCGGGTGCGGCCTACTGGTGTTGGAGCTGGGGAGAGGCGGCCTCTCCGGCACCAGATACCCCCCCCCCCACCGGATTTGCTGATCTACCATTACCCCTCCACCCCACCCCCCCGGACCGATGGGGGTTATCTCGGTCCCCCATTAAACAGGCGGAACGAGTTAGCAGACGGGCTGCAGAGCCTGCAGTGGTACTGAACTGCTAAGGCACACTCAAGATGGCCGCTCCACAGAGACCAAAGGGACAGAACACAGGCACCCATTCAGCCACTCACCTCCTGGAAGCCCTCGACAGACGCTGTCTGGCCCTCTGCTCAGCACTGTGTGATCGGGGAATTCCCTACAATCGAGCAGCGTGAGTGGTGGCCTCGTGGATCCGCCCTCCAACCCGCCGACGCCATTATGGGCTCTCACTTGAGGCATTCAAAGCGATCACCCGACCACGCAGGCACCAAAACCCGCCACGGCGGGAAACCAAACCAAGCAACCTGGGCGCACGCACCCGCTCCCACCCACACAGGAGCCGGGACACCAAGCAACCCCTAAACTCCAGCGACTCACCTCAGCAAAGACCCTTGGACCAGCGTGACACAGCTCTTCTCTCCCAGGCAGTGGCTGAACGCCGTGCCGCTACACAGGAGACAGCCTCACTGAAACACGTGCAACCCGAGGCTACAGCAAAATACCACGCCACAGCACAGAAGATCATGCAGAGAAAACAAGCCGGAGAGGGACTCACACCCAGGGAAGTCTTGCATGCCGCCTCACTGAACCCCCACTTTCAGGGTTTCTGCTTCCCAGACTTGGGAATTGGCTGACTGGACACAGATCATTGATCAGTAAAGTCCCTACTAAGCTAGAGACTTCACTATGCATGTTTATAATGCCTGTTTTTATGCAGTATTACTATTTTCTTTCTGCATGATATGTTCTCAAGTTTACTCTTTTTATTGTTTTTTACTTATTCCCAGTGGAACTAAAGCCTGACAAACATATATATACTTAAAAATACGAGGTAGGCCCCAGTGGCACAGTTCGCCTGATTACATTATAATAGTATCCCATTCACAAAATCTCACAAGCATGGCGACTAGTACGTTTTGTTGGTAGCTTAATCTCTCCCACACCTAAACAAGCCTCTCCAACTCCTGCCACTAGAGTAGAGATACCCCTCTGTAACATACCCCTAGATAACAACCCACAATCGTCCTCGTAGCACACGTGAGATTTAGTTATCTTACTTTATTTGGCCCGGAAAAAACAACCACTACACCAAACATGGATGGTACAGTTTTTTCCTTCAATACTAATATCGTGTCATAGCATGTTCTTGTGCCACACCATATGTTTGTGCTGCTTCCCTTTACCACACAATGTTTTGCTTTGTTCTCGCCTGTAACTGTAACTTTTATTTTAAAAATGGTACCCTAGCCTATGCCGCGCATACATAACTTACTTATATATAGCGACTAATCTAAGTCTACACCACACAAACTGTATACTATTTTAAGACGCCACAAGCTGACTGAATTGACAGACCAGCGATGTTGTCTTCAATCATATGCTTAACCAATACATCTCAATCGACTACTCTCATATCTTGAAAGCTTAAAAACGTGACACAACATACGTGTATAGTGTGGATTCACTAGCTTAACTTACCGAGCATCATAGCATTTTGTGTACCTAACCTGCTTAGATATGAGCCTGTTTGAATTTATCATTATCTTACTACGGTAACTTTTTAGTTTAGTAATTCTCAAGCATTTTTAGAAAAGTTCCTGCCAACAAGCATGTTATGCATAGATCGCTTAGACAGGAACGCTAAATCTGTTTATGTTATATAAAAATTGTGCCGATCTTTCCTCATGCTGACCAACTGTTAACAAATGTCTGATTATATACTTGTCAATGCTGTTGGGGCATGACGAGCCCTCTTGTTATACTTTCATGCACTACAAAAATAAAGAATTAAAAATAAAAAAAAAATAATAATTTGTCCTGCAAGTTAGAAAAAGAGTTTAGGAATTTGTTTAAAAGCATTTTTATTAGTGTTATAAACATAAATTATAATTGCCTAAAATGTTTAATGTCCTTATTGGTGTTAAATAAAGCATGAATGACTATGCCTAAAATTGACATATGGCACAGTGCTATAAAAGTAGGGCAGCCCTGACGTAGACCAAATGGGAAGACTGACAATTAGCCTGTAATTAATAACATATGCTATGTTTATTTCATTTTTTTATTTTTTTTTAATAAACAGATTGTGTTTTTTTGTTTTGTTTTTTGTGCAGAATAATAATAAATACAAGCTCGGGGTGCCCCAACAGCAATCCTCAAGTATATCGTCGTGCGTAACATCAGGAGCTCTAGAGAAGACATGCACATTTTTAAATATAATGTAGCACGCTATAACACGCTTAAATATTCTAAAGTAGCCAAGCATGAGATAGCTACCAATCACAGTAGTATGTAAGGGTAGACTTTAGTGGGGTAATCTGAAGTAGGCTAAAATATTGTGTATGCCTACTGTAGTCACTTATCATGAGAAACCCGAATAGCAGCCTTAAAGGAACACTATAGTCACCTAAATTACTTTAGCTAAATAAAGCACTTTTAGTGTATAGATCATTCCCCTGCAATTTCACTGCTCAATTTACTGTCATTTAGGAGTTAAATCACTTTGTTTCTGTTTATGCAGCCCTAGCCACACCTCCCCTGGCTATGATTGACAGAGCCTGCATGAAAAAAAAAACTGGTTTCACTTTCAAACAGATGTAATTTACCTTAAATAATTGTATCTCAATCTCTAAATTGGACTTTAATCGCATACAGGAGGCTCTTGTAGGGTCTAGCAAGCTATTAACATAGCAGGGGATAAGAAAATCTTAATTAAACAGAACTTGCAATAAAGAAAGCCTAAATCTAAATAGGGCTCTCTTTACAGGAAGTGTTTATGGAAGGCTGTGCAAGTCACATGCAGGGATGTGTGACTAGGTTTTATAAACAAAGAGATTTAACTCCTAAATGGCAGAGGATTGAGCAGTGAGACTGCATGGGGCATGTTCTATACACCAAAACTGCTTCATTAAGCTAAAGTTGTTCAGGTGACTATAGTGTCCCTTTAACGTTAACTTAAACTTACTGAAGATAACGGTGAAGCTGCCCAAGTTTAGAGCCACCTGCTGCATCTAGGGGAGCCAGGAAGGTATTATGGCTGTGTGACAGCAGTGAGGTTACAGAATGTTGGGCTGGGCAGCTTGTGAGGGTAAACAATGCGGCCCCACACCTTCCCCGGTAGTGGGCATGCTGGGGTAGGCATAACTACGATGCCTGGGGTAATCAAGTAAATGTGGAGGGCATGAGTCATGACAGTGGGCACACTATTGGCGGATGGGCGCCATGGTAAAGCTCTGGTAAGCCTTCTCCCCGGTAAACCAATATAATAAATAGAATACATGGTTAAAACATGAGACATGGGAACGAGAGTCAAGCTAAAATCAAGACATTAGAGTGAAGGGTTTGAAGCTGTGGTCAAGCAGTTTGAGTCAAGTCCTTGTTCCGGAGGACAAAGTTCAGCATCAGCCCACTCCTAGGCTTGGGAACTTGCGGTGTGGCTAAGGGTCAGTACGCAGGGGGGTGGGGGGGAGCGGGAAGAGAAAATCTGGCAACCCTCATGCCCCGGGCTGTGGCGAGTACCTGCATCGCTATACCACTGACTCAGGTGCCCATAGCTGAGTCCAAGTCCTTCCCTTGCAGGTTGCAGCAGGATCTCCGGGGTGTTCGCCGCATGCGGCGTTGGATCTTCTGTCTCCATGGATGATGCTTACAGGGTGAGTCTCTGGCGGCTCTCGGCCCAGGTGGGCTCACTGTAGAAGACATTGCAGCTTGGTGAGAAGTGGTGACCAACAGTGGGAACCGGGATAGCCCCCCCCCCGGTCCAAAGGGGGCAGGAGGCACGGATCAAGGGTCTCCGCTTTTATCAGAGAACCAGGGGATTGGCCGTCTCACCCTGGCTCCTTTAAGTGTAGGCCGCAAGCCTTGGGCCGGACTGCCCAGAATCGGGGGTGCTTGTGTGATGTACCGCCGTGTGCAGCAGTGGTCCCTGGTCTCGATTATCGCTTTGTGCCTTTAGCTCAATTCAAGTAGTTGCCAGACACGGGAGCTCTCGCTGAATACGTTTGGTCTGGTCAGCTGTCAGACTCGGCTCACTAATAAACAGATATTTTAAGGGACATTATAGGCACCCAGACCACTTCATCTCATTTAAGTAGTCTGGATGCAGTGCCCAGATCTCCTTAACCCTGCAATGTAAAACTTTGCAGTTTTAGAGAAACCGCCATATTTACATTGTAGGGCTGAGATAGCCTCTAGTAGCAGTCTTCCAGGCAGCCACTAGAGCGGATTCCTCAATTCACAAAGGACACTGCATGCCTTCATGGTTTTTGACTCCACAAAGATCATAAAGTTAATCTGCGTTCCACCCATGGCAGCACATGCATGTACAGCTCCCCTGGGCACCACTACTTGAGACGTCATCAGGAGGAAATACCAATGTGCACATGTGCCTGACCTGTGTGGCACGGAAATTGAGACATAAAGAGCAGACAGAAGCAGTTATCAGTGTGGAAGCAGTCATCAGCTATACACACTATTTAGACTTTGTATTTGATATATCACTATTGATCAAGTATACCTGCACATTTTGTTCAGAGTTATATGCACAGTTTGTTCTGTTATAAAATAATGGGAAAATTGTACCACATGTTATGACTTACCATCATACAGTAATGTGCCCGACGCATTTTTAAAAAATGCGGTTGGTTCCTAAATCTATAATAAAACAAACAAGAAATGTTGTTTGATTATAGATTTACTTGCTGATGCTAAACAGATATGCAGGACTTACAGTGAGTTATGATGATTTGGAAAGAGAAAAATTAAAATAGAGATTCTGAAGTGTGCTTTGGACAGGACTTAGATGTAGCCATATAATTCATGAAAATAAAAAAATAATGTACAAAGTGTACACATGAATGACTCTGAAAGGGAATAGGACAATAACGTAATTTAAAGGGTTACGCCAACCACGTCAGTGATTTGAAGTGGTCATGGTTTTCGGAGTCAGTATGTGCAGTGTTTCCACACGAGTTCCCTCTTGCCATTGCCGAAATCCTTGATTCCACTACAAAATACTCATCATTGTGGAGATTCATCTGCACTATACCCACAACAACCTGTAGCTTTATTTAATAACTTTTGCTTTTTTTAATTAAGGATAGATTTTCATGAAGCGCTGACACGTTCTACTCCAATCTCGTTTTTTCAAGGTGAAATAGGAAGCAGCTTTCATGTGTCGAGCAGCATTGAGTTGTACCACATATTGTAATTTCTAATAATTGTTTGCGCTTTGTCTATATTTTTAAATCCTCCCTCCTTTTGCAGGCTCAGAGCACATGCATGCCTTCTGAGCAGGTGAAAATAAAATGGTCCAATCACAGGCTTCATTTTAAGTAAAAAAAAGAAAAATACGTTTGATAGGGTTAGAGCAACCATTTACATGTATGGGGAAAATGTACCCATTTACTATGAACATTAGAATTCAAGAACCAATGCTATTTTAAATTAAAATTATTTATACTACAACGTGGGTAATACTTATTCTTTTACACATATATCCTGTGACATATTTCAAAAGAAACCATAGGACTACTTCTAGTTCAGAACTTGGACATCAAACCATTGTACTCTTCGGGAGTACCAAAGTCACGTGTTTGTAGGGATTTTTTTATTTTTTCTGTAAGAGCGGAAGGCATGACTTCAGAAAACAAAATATTCAAACAAACAAAGCATTGAAATCCATCAGTTTATTTCCAAAATAAATATTTCTGATTCACACATTTCACAGGTCCAATTCAATCTTCACATCCATCTTGCTCTGGTAGGGAGTAAGCAAGGGAATCACTTCCTCCTTCAAAAACTTCCGCACCTAACAAGACAATTAAAGCAGACTCAGCACAGGTAAAATTAACAATCTATTCTGTATATGTGCTGGTGGAGTGTAGGGCAACCTGCATTCCCACAGTTCTGATTTACATTGCTTACAGCCCCATGCCAAACGCCCTTTGAGCCACATCTGAACTATTTTGGTAAGTGACCCCACATTCCGGCTCTATGTCTATAAGTAAACTATGTATAATTTTAAGCAGTGATTTTTATGTGTTTTGAAAGTTTGAACTGAAATTATACCATTTCCTTTTTGACATTTTATATTTCCTGTGTGTATGGATGTAAATTGCTATACGCGAAAACACCACAATCCTTCAACTAGTTGTAAGGATAAAATTTAGACCAACTACAATGTACGTACAGTGTAAGAAGTTAGAAATAATAATTTTATGCATTGATTTTAAAAACACAAAGTTATTTTGATACTCATGCATTTTTTTGTGATGGCTATAAGTTCACCTGTTTTGGCAAGTTTTACCTATGTTTTGTTTTTTAAATTATGTTTTATGTCTGCTGCAGAAACAATAACAAAATCTGCATCATGATTCTGACCTGCTGAGGTGCCCGGCCAATGAAGGACTTCGGGTCAAGCAGCTGCTCCAACTGAGAATGTATCGGGGCAAAGTAGGGATCGGATCGGATTCTCAAAATAAGGTCATTGTCTCCTCCCTCCTGCTTCACGACAGCAGCTGCTTGCTGAGAAAGCACTCTTATCCGCTCATGGCAGTCCTAGAGGATAGTGAAAAAGACAGGTCTTCAGTATATGATGGTTAAGCAGAGGCTGCATGCTCGGGGACTGGGAGGACCTATTTTGGCATCATATCATAGGTAGCTCCAAGTCCTGTACTATAAAGTGAGATTTAACTGCTCCTATTACACAATGATTATTGAATGTTCCATATTTGGGTTTAATTATACAGGTCATTGTGGGGGTAACTTCTGTGGGAGCAGGTTTAATGCTGCAAGTGTGTTGTTAATGTAGTGTAGTGTGGGATTAATGCAGAAGTTGTGCATGTTAATTAATAACATACTGTGGGTCCTTTCAAAGATTTGGTGTCCTAATGGGATTCCATGACCATGTTGGGGCTTAGGGTTTAACATAGGGCATGGAATATGGTGAGGGTTTTGGGAGAAGCTTCAGACAATAGATGTGGGAGAGGCCATAAAATGTATCCTTGGTGGTCTTTTGTGACAAAGTAACATCCTTGCAGAAACAATCTATACCATGACGTTTTTGAGGTGTCCACAGAAAATCTGCAAAATACAATGGCTAAAAACATTTGGTAATTTTACCTTGTGTTCTATATTTTAATTACCTCCCTAGAGGCTACAACAGTAAATATAAATAAAGCCGAATTAAGACTGCCCCACTGTGGAGGGTGCTCAATTAATGTTTCATACAAAGGCAAAACTAGATGGCTCAAGCCATTCTGATCTTGAAAAGTGCTAAATATTATTCTTTGTGGACGATTCTAAAGGAGAGAAAGATTAAAAACCGCTCCGCATGGAACCGACCTGCCTATTGCCTCCAGTCTTCACCATAGCCATAATCACATTTTCAGTGGCCATAAAGGGCAGCTCCTGACGGATTCGCCTCTCAATTACCTGCCAAGAAAAGTTAGCATCAGCAACAAGATCTTGGAAAAACAAATCCCAAATGCTGTAATTATTAGATGAAAGCAGCCCAAGACATATTTGAGATTCTGAACGCCCCAGTGTGCATGTATTCACGTAACTCTGATACAGAGCAAATGAAAATCCAAACAGCAACATTTAAAATAAAATAGCCAAGCTGTACTACAGAGGAATTGCCAATTTATGTTTTCCAAAACAGCTGTTTTTGCCTACATTTTGCAATTTGAATATCAATTCACTACAATTCAGAGTATAGTGAATAAAAAGTTAAATTGTTAATCTGTTTTCCCAGCTCATAGCTCTATCAATCGTTGTTCCACTATGTTAACCAAGCTGCAAACAAAATAATCTCTTGCAATGCTATACAGATGCTATTTTGGTCTGAGAAATATCATTCATATTTTATAGCCCAACATTACTGCTTCAATACCAACTCAGAACAGAGGAAAAACACCACACCATATGTCAGACTGTAATACACGACAATCAACTACTCTTATGAAGATTTTATTTGTTTTGTTTTAAGCAATGTTTTTTCTTGAAATACTTTTTGTAATGTACATACATGAAAATATCACTTAATTGTGAATGAGAAATCACAGACATTCCTTTAACAAGATAAATACATTTAATAAAATGCACTTAAGCCCAAGAGAAAGAATCAGATTCTTGTAATGCCCGTAGATACCAAATGTTAACTCCTAAGCACCATAACCACTACAGTCTGCGTTTTCAAGCAGTTTAGATAAAAAAGGAGGATCCGCTGCGTACCTGCCCATTGTTTGGTATATTGCTATTGCAGAAGTTACTCTTCCGAATTCACTGTATCTATTTTTTCAAGTTTAGATGACATCTATTGGCTAAGCATTTAAAAACAGTTTGACACAGAGATGGGAGACACAAACAGAGGCATGTTGGCACTATAACTACTACAGGAGGTCGCTCTTGGGCAGTTGGTAAAACGTTGCTTTGGATTTTTTGCAGCATGCACTTTAACTATTTCCATTCATGTTTACTTTGTCACCATTTT
Source organism: Pelobates fuscus (assembly GCF_036172605.1). NCBI lineage: Eukaryota > Metazoa > Chordata > Amphibia > Anura > Pelobatidae > Pelobates > Pelobates fuscus. The sequence goes on along the minus strand of NC_086323.1, from coordinate 111,874,160 downwards.
GTTATATGCTCGGAACTGCGTCAGAATGGGTGAAATAGGAGGTGATTTAAAGGTAAAACGGTCACATGCTGTAGTGTTCTCTCTTCCATTTAAATGATTGTCGGTACATTAATTCTAAGGAGTTAATGGCTCACCTGCAGATAACTGTTAATGTTATCTTAATGAGAATGAACTGCTGGGCAAAGCGGATTGATATTCAGACATGTAAACACTGTCCCCAACACAAGTTCTAAAAATAATGTTCTGGGAGGTTTCTGATAAATGAGTGCACCACCCTACTTTAGGTCTATCATGAGAAAAATAAAATCAATTTTAAATAAATAAATCTATCGGAACAACTCCTCCAAGTGTTTTCAAAAGAGTTGCTACCCACATTCTCTTCCTACCCTTAAAGCACACCTGTCACACTCTTTAAAAAGCATGACATTTCAGTGTGCTAGCAAATAGGAAGTTGAACAGTTATTCTGTCTTTTTTTTTTTTTTGACCTTCCGGATTTAACTGCTAAGACAGCAGCTGTCCCAGAACCAAATAACATAGCATCTGCATGCTAGGAATTGAGAGAAGTCTTGACATCTTGGGAAGGGCGCCATGGTTCTGGCTTTGGGTTCTCGGAGATTGACTGTAAATATCCTGAGAAGTCGCTAATTGAGAGAGAGAAAGAAAGAAAATAGAGGATCTAAGCACTGCAGAGAGGATTAACCTAAATGAAGTGGTCCTTTATTTTCTTTCTGTATCTACAAAGGGTCTGGCCACCCTGGACCCATTGTTGCATCAGTGGGATTTTCAGTGGTCTACTTTCCAGAGATGTGCAGTTCATAACACGGTGACTTATTAAGAGAAAGAGAGACCTTTCTACAAGTGGATCCTGGAACTATATACAAGATACCATGAGTACATGGATACTTTATTGCCCAAATTAAAGGGACACTGTAGGCACCCAGACCATGTCTGTACACTGGAGTGGTCTTGGTGCCTTGCCCCTCTCCCTTAGCCCTGTTTGGAGAAACCGCAGTGTTTTGATTACAGAGCTAATCAAACCTCTAGTTAGATGGTGCTTCCGTGTTCTTAGAGCACGAAAAGTGTTTTAAATGATGTTCCCACGCTCTGCATGAGGACGCCGAGCGTCGCCGGAATCCCCGTAGGAAAGCAATGCTTTCCTATAGGGAGGTATAATGCGCACGCGGCTATTCTTGCGCGTGCGCATTAGGTCTCCCCCGCTTGCGGCCGGCAGTGGCAGAAGAGCTTAAGTGACTGAAGGGAAACCCTTACTCCAGGGACTCTTTGCAGAGCAAGATTAAATATATATCTATATAATATATATCCATCCAACATGGGCTTGGCACTCACATTCCTGTCCTGTTATTGCTTCTGTGTTATTTCGTGCCACAATACAACGTTCCAGAGAAACGCACTCAGAGAGCTTGTAGTCTTGTGCAATATATCCTTTATTAGTGCAAAGGTACTGTCAATGTTTCAGAATATCCCTAGTGGATTGTATCACCCAAGCGCATTCAGATAGAGCTACCTTTGCTCTACAAACTGTAAGTGAAATTCTATTTGTTATGTTCTTACTTTACGCAAGATGTACTGATGTACTGCACTATATTCTGCTGTATTCTTCTGTTTTTACATATCCCACTACCTTTGAGACTACACTTACATCAAGAAAATCCATCAGGGGGGCGGGGCCTGACTGTCATGGAGGGAAGACGTGCCTAACTAGAGCTCCGCACTAATCCTGGGAAAAATGGTTGAAAGGGCACCCCTGTCCCGCTACAAGCCACACCACAGGACCCCAAGCAACTTACCAGTCCTCTACCCTTACAGGAAACCGGTGATGCGGCCTGTGAGCGGACTACAGACGGCAGAATGCACCCGTGAGGACATGTGGCCTGGTGGGCACCGGGCGGGAGAGGCGGCCGATCTCCCAGCCTGGAACCAACTGCCACGAGCGGACACCCCGCAACCCCCCCCTTTGGTCCGGCGGGGGTAATCCCGGACCACCCATGAGGGTCCCCTCCAACACGAGAGAAACAACCGAGACATGGGCTGGAGAGGTGAGCGGCCAACCTAAAATGGCGGAGACCACGTGGCGGCCAGCAGACAGCCATGCGACACCACTAAGCGCCCTGTCCAGCATTGACAGGATTTTTCTAAACTTCTGGCTCAAGCTCTAACTCAGGCTGCAACAAAGCGCCCCACGACCACTCACTGTACGCCGTCCGCCTCGACAAACGCCACGCGGCCCTCAGCGCCAGCTTGCAGCTCAGACGGGGCCTACAACCACTCAACGGCGAAGTAAGCACGCTCCCCTCTTGCGCAAAGCGGCGAGCAGGAGGAAACCGCAGAAACGATCCCCAACCTCAAGCAAACACCCACCTCTTCACGGGAGATTCAATCCAGGCCCAGGGGCGCGAACAACCGACCCCAACTACACTTGCTCACCCACCGCACCACAACGAAGCTGAGAGCATCAAAGGGGTGTTCCCCAAAGCACAAAGCGCACCTACGGAGGGAGAAACCTCAAGTCCCAGCAAACACCAAACCGCATCGACATACCGGTATCCGAGATACACGCAGCCTGCCAAGCTTGAACCGGGTTCCCAATGAAGCCTGGAGCATACAGAGTGTCAAGTTATGGATCACTGGGACATTCAACAGCCAAGTAGGATGGAAGACGAAACTGGGGATAGGGTGAACTTTTCTGTATTTCAGTTACTGCTTTATTTTATGCATTTATTTTGTCTAACTGACATGCATCAAACCCTACCTGAACTGCTGACACTATGCTCTTACTTCTCATCTCATGTTCAGCCTACCTCCAATTCAGTGTTTTTCATTTTCACAATCCCATCACCCGTAGCCAAAATTGAGGACCGCATATTAAGCTAAGATGAGTCTTTGTTCTCCATATTTGTCCAGACATAGCAATCTTACATTAAGCGATGCAACTAACATGTAGACATCATAGAAACATTGTTTTACCCTGTTTAACCTATTTTCTTGCATATGCCAGCCTATAGTTTGTTAATACTTAGACAGCTGTACCGGACAGGCATCTTACTATACATAAAATCAAACTGGTATAATCTGTGTATCATGCTAACTACTTACATATTAAGTTGTTATTTACATTTACATTTACTTTTCTCAACTCATAACCATCTATAGTCACAACTAGCCTTCATGTCATAATATATAAAAATGTGCATTGTATTTCCATGCCATGCCTCTGTTTACCGATGTTAACTGTTAAATAGCGAGCACATGCTGTTGGGGCATGTCAAACGCACTGGTAACCGTTTTTTCTCTATGCACTCAAAAATAAAGAATTACAAAAAAAAAAAAAAAATCCATCAAGGCACTACACCCTCTACTTATTTTATATATTCATACATACCTATACACAAACACACACCTGGATTTGAACCTGTCATCTACACGATTTGTGGATGACAGACTCACTGTAAGGAAGGTTATATTTAATCAACCTATTTTTCCCATTCTCTCTATGGTAGAACCACAGCTTTTTTTTTTTTTTTTTTTACTTGTATCACCTGTACCTTTATATTCAACTACAACCACTTGAGGTGAGCATGTAACTAGCTAGATGGCCTTGCAAAGCACCGCCATAGGAATAAGTAGGAGTTGAGGCTACTGGATATGCATCAATCAAAGGGAGGCATCTCAGGGCAGGACACCCACCTTAGCTTATCCTTGGTATTTACAACCAAATAAACTATCTACACTGAAACATTAACAACAAAAACAACACTTTAAAGGAATGTCATCATCAGCGACAAATTATTCTCGCAATTTCTTGCCAATTGGGTGCATAATGATATAAGCTTACTTTTGGATATACCACTAATCCTTCGGAGATGTTTTGCAGAGTGCTGAGAACAATGTCGGCAGTCAAAAAAGCTTCAGCCAAACACACGCGCCTGTTGGGAAGAAACAAAACTCATTATGGTATGACAGATAACCGTGTTGTTTAGTCTATAGTCTCCTATTATTGTCCCCATCCTCCCCCTTATGAAATAATGTTCCATTTTTCTTTTAGGAACACAAGTCACTAGCAAGCCTGAGACAGGTGGACATAATTAAATGAACAGTAATTACTTTGAATTACCTATTAGCGCTGTCATCCAGTGTGCGTTCAAACCACTGCACAGAGGCAGTCTGGAGGGGGTTCATGATTAGGGTCATGAGATGACGAGCCAAGCTGCAACAACGTTCTGACCGCATAGGATTCCTCTTGTATGGCATTGCACTAGATCCTGGAAAGGGAGCAATGATTAGCTCACGGAAATAAACAGTGAATTGTCATTAAAAGGACATTTTAGACTTTTAAATAGGAACATTTTACGACTACTGTTACAATGCATAAGGGTGCAGTATGATAGTATAAATTATCTTTTAAAGTGAAGGAGCATAAACACCAATGGATTATATAGGCACAGTCATCCGTACTTCAAAATTATAATTCATTTGTCGAACTGGAGAACTTCTGGCTACCTGAACAACCTCATTGGCTATGAAGAGGGCAGAGAGCCATCTAACGTTATGCTTCCATGCCGCTTTTTTTTTTTTTTAATTCTTTATTTTATTTGTGCATGGAAATTCACAAATAGCCCACTGTGCCACAATAGTCAGGGTATGTAAAGTTGAACACACGGTTATATCAAGTAGGTAGTGGAAAAACTTTGCACATTTTTAAATTTTTTAACATTTAACACAGAGTTCTATCAAGGCTGACTGTTAATATAATGAAAAAACTGAAGTAGTGTAATACAGGTTACAATGGTAATAGAGAACAGTGCAGGCTAGTTGTCCAAGCTGATGTTACTACGTAATATATATGTTAGTTATATTAGTGGTTGGCTGCATTTGGCATAACAATCTGAATAGATTAGTATAAGCTTAAATATGCAATGTATGCTAGTAATTAAGTTTCGCAGGCTAAGAAGTCCTGCAGAGGGTAGTTTAGGCAGCCTAAGTGGATTGGCATTGCTAGAGAGGCGGGCCACAAAATGCCTCCATTGAACCGCTTAGTAAATAGGGAATAAAAAGTAAAATAACAGGCCACAGGTGATATAACAAATACAAACACGAGAAATAGTTTCCAACATATGTTAAACCTTCCGCTAGTAAATCGCCCGCTGCCTATTATCTATCGGTTGGGTCAGAAGCTATGTACAGTGTGTTATGCAGCCTACGTTGTTGGCTAGCCATAGATGAGGTTCCTGTAGTACGGTTATTCCTTACATGCACATAGCTGTATAAGCAAGAGGAACGGTATAGGTTTAACAGTAAGGTGTGTGTTTAGCATTACATTATACGCTGTAAAAACCACTATTAACATTCGCTTGTCACAAGAAGGTCAAGGCATGAAAAATAAAAAATAAAAAGTTGGAGGGACTTAGTCCGCAGGGGCTGCGTAGATGTGGAAGCATGTCAGCGTGAAAATCGCATTCGGCGTGCAGAACGTCCATAGGAAAACATTGGGAAATGCTTTTCTATGGACTGTTCGAATACGCGCGCGGCTCTTGCCACGCATGCCCAGTCCGCTCCACTTGGGAGCTTACGTCGGCGGGGGAGGAGAGGTCACCAGCGCCGAAGGAGCACAGCGCTGGATTAAGGTAAGTGGCTAAAGGGGTTTTAACCCCTTTAGTCCAGCGGGAGGGGGGGACCTAAAGGTTATATAGTGTCAGGAAAACAAGTTTGGCCATTTATTTCCTTGAGATAGTGGCAGGTATACATTTCATTCTGACAACTAATTTACAATCCCCTAGTTTGCCAGAGTGGAACAGTGCTAATCGGTTTTACACACAATGATTTAATCTGGTGAGCCTTCTACATGTGTTGATTGTGGACAGGAGCCTATTTACAAAGTCAAACTTCAAAGTGGTTTGGGTGAGTTTACCAGACCCAGTTTTATGTACCTTGTTCCAGGGGAATTTTCATCCTGTTTTACCTAAAACTTATGCTATTCGATGAAAGGAACTGGGCAGATCCTCCTTATTCACTAGGGCATACATTTAAATACAAAGCAAAGCAAGGCTCCATGACACCATGAAAGGTAGACATTATATCCCACCTTTATACTTTAACACATCTACGAAAACGTTTACTCTGCAATACTATATCTTATACCTACAGACACACCAGGTAAGTATTACAACTGCACTCACCAATCTGGTCCTTCTCAAAAGGCTCCTCTACTTCTTTCAGATTGGCAAGCAAACGGATATCCGTGCATATCTGAAACAGAGGGTGACTTAAAATGACTCTCTCTGTTTATGCTTTATATATATATATTTTGATCAATAAATCAAGAGGCTGGCAGAATTGTGTGCTTAGAAAACACACATGGATAAGACTTTTCTAGCAAGTGATGTGTGGAGACTATAACCGTAAAGAAAAATATACCTTTAACAATTTGTTGTCCTCCTTTCGCCCTTATTAGAAGTAATTTTGTTTGTTACTATTATTTTCAGTGTAATTGCAGTGTCGATACTCAGCGAGTGCCTAAAATTTTAATTGCCTGGCTCTAGATGTATAACGATGTTTTAAAGATATTGGACTTCAAAATGAACAGCAGCTCAAAAAATTCATTGTTCTCGGTCCAGCTTCATGACGCCTTATATGTACAAGTTTCAAATCAGAGGTTGTTTATCATATCCATGTCAGAACTAATCTACAGGGCTAGCCTTTCTCACATTCACACAAAAAAAAAAAAAAAAATAATAATAATATTTTACAGCTGGGAGAGCTGCCAGGCAGGAGACTATTTATCCTAGTCATGGGAGGTGAGCTCAATCTTTAGAAGGTTTCAGAGAAGTAGCAGAGTGTTCCTTCACAACCAGACTTCAATTGAATGGCTCAGGTCAATTCTCAGTTTGGCCGGTTCAAAAGAATGTTACGCATCTTTTATATTCCTACTGACTAGGATCCAAGACCTCTAGCGTGGGAAATTACATCATCGTACTTCTCTAATCATCTAGAATGCGCTGTATCATACATGAACTTTGCTTGAGCAGTATTGTGGTGGGATTGTCATTATGTCCAGGAGGACTAAAGGATCAGAGTCTGCTGCAATCTGAATCATGCTCAGAAAAGTGCTCTACAGCAATTCAAATACACAATGACCTTCTAATTCTCAAAGATTGCCGGCCTCAGAGATATTGTTCTTGAGGGCCGCAGCTGGGAAAGTGGGAGAAACAAGCAGGGACGTCATGTTCTTTTAATTTTCTAATTTTTCACCTTTTACTATTTAGAAGAATGGTAAGCGGAGATGATACCGATTTGTGATTAACTTGTAATAGTAAGGAAGCAATGGTTGGTAAAATGTAGAAATTAATAAGTACGTGTAAATCCACTCCAAATAATCACATTTCTCACAAACACTAATTAGCATTCCTGAATATTACCATAGAAATAATTTCTTCAAATTGACAACCCCTGGATGTTGGGCTAAGGTAAGATCCCCAGGACGTTCTTGAAAACCAGAGTAATCTTAATTACTTATTTCTTATTTATCTTTTTAGAATGAGGTTTTAAAAAAACAAAAGAACATAACTACATATATTACTTTACAGGTGCTAAACAGATAAGGAAACTTGTATTGATTAAGAACAATTCCATAATAATAATAATAATAATAATAACAGGAATCAGATCAATTCACCTACCTTATGCACCGTTGCTCCTAAACTGGCCAGTACAGACAGCACCTCGACATCCACCTTGCGACTGTACGTTTGCCCGGTCACCATGTATGCTCTAAAGGAAAGATCTTCTTATGATTTAAACACAAAACATGCTCAATAATGTAAAGTATATTTTTTTATGTGTCAAAAGGGATGGGTGGCAACAAACAGAAAATATCCAGGCACTCAGGATGTTCAAGCCAGAGGCCAATTTTAAGGAACAAAAACGAAAAGCAATGTTTTGACCTGCCAAGAGGTCTGTGTCAAGCCAAAAAGGGGATGGGTGGGACCCGATTACATATATATTAAAAAATAAAAAATAGCTGTCAATTAGGTTTTAAGGAAAATATATATTTGTTGAAAAACCCTTTCCATATAAAAGGGTGGGATGGAATCAGGACTATTTGCTTAACTGTCTTACATGCCCCACAGGGCACATAGGTGCTTCTACTTACTTTTTGAAGTTTGCCATGCAGGTCACCAATCTATCTAATTCTTCCACCTGGTGGAAAAGACAACACAGACTTAATGACATTGTGCTCAATATCTAAACGGCAGAAAATAATGCAATAACCATGGTGCGTATCTTCACTTCTCTCCATCAAGTAACCTACCAGACAAACAAGGAATGAGGTTTTTTAAAAGGTCTCCTTATGCTTTTCAAATGGATTTAAAACATTTCACAGGTGAGTGAATATGCAACAGAAACACCATTGTCAATCAAAAGGGATGTTAACAAAATGCACTGCAACAGATGGCTCATAACAGCACAGAACTGGATCCTGCTGGGTTTACAATCTGCTAAAGTGCAAGTAAATGGTTAATTCGGACAGTGCCCAGGCTACAAGGCAGTCCCTAATACAATGTAGCCTTTGGGTTTAGCAGGAGTTCATTAAAGAGGTATGAGTCAAACCTCCCTTCATGTAAACACATTCTATAAAGTGACATCTAATGTTTAAACTCCTTTGATGCATGTTTGATTAAGAATTTATCTCCTGCTATATTATTAATATAGCAAGAGATAAGAAACTCTAAATTAAACAGAATATGCAACAAAGGGATAATCCAAAAATCTCAGTCAGTATATATACCTGCAAAGCATTAGGATTAAATCTCTCTCATATGAACAGTGTGTCAGGATTTCAAAACAAAGAGGGGGGGAGAGAGGGGGAGAGAGAGGGGGAGAGAGAGGGGGAGAGAATTCCACATAGTGAAAAAATAAATAAATAAAAAAAGAACTCAGCAACTCATCTCCTTTAGTAAGTGAATTTATTTACTATTCTATATTAGTGTATTTGTGTGTGTGTGTATATATATATATATACACACACACACACACACACACACACTATATAGTGTACTCTATATATACACACACACTCTATATAAGATTGCACACACTGCTTGAATGTTTGCAATTACTTTAGGTTCATACTTTTTCTTCACCACAAAAATGTGCAATTACATTTTTGGGGGAGTTCTTTAATTTAATTTGATCTCCCTTTCGCTCATCCATTGGATAGGTTATTTAAGAGTAGGACGTAACTGTTTACATTGCTTGTGCTTACAAATTTGCAAGTATTAAGGAAAGGTAAGTATATTCGTGGCATAAAATAATCTTCGTTGTTTTATGGACTTTCAAAAGCAACATTCATATGGCATTTATATGTATATAGGAGCTGTCGAATCACTGCTTGGATGCATGGGATTTGAAACCCAACAAAAAATGTCTGGATGTTGGCTGTAGTGACCACAAGGTGGCAGAGTACCATGACCATGCAGGTTATTTAATCTCTGACAAGTGAAGAAAGTAACATTTGAACCCAATAAAAATGTATCTACCACTACCTCCATTACATAATGTCCCTACAAAAGTGCTCAATAACTGTACAGAATAATAAGGGAATATCACTGCAAGAGACATGGAGAAATTCCCTTTGCATCAATGTGAAGTTAGATTAATTTCTTCATGAAATTAAACACTATGACACCTTTTCATGGTTTCCCTCGAAGAGCTGTAGGAAGCTGGCTTGAGTCCCCGTAGTGCCCTTCACTCCACGGAACCTCAGCTCATGCCTGACGCGTTCCAGGTTGTGTAGGTCCATGCACAAGTCTTGCAGCCAAAGGCAGCAACGTTTTCCTACAGTTGTCAGCTGGGCAGGCCTGCAAAGAGAGGGGCATGTTATAATCTGACCTTCATATCAGTACATGCCCATTGAAAATACTGAAGCATTACAGATTTTAAAATGGCTATCCCTCCAGAAGCTGACCAGCACAGAGAGAGAGACACATCCATATATGGACAGCTACACACGTGACAGTGGAGAAAGGAGTTTTTTTTTAAATCTTAAAGTGTTTCTCCAAATACCATGACAACTTCAGTGATTTTAAGTGGTTATGACGCTTGGAGTCTGGATAAAGCACACAGCTGCCGGAGGGAGACTTAAGACACCTTCAGCCTAGCTAATATTAAATGAGGATATTTGGCTGGTGTCATCAACGAGCATAGCAAGCAACCAGTGATGGCGCCGCCCCTCTCTGCGTTGCCCAAGTGGAAATAATATCACACAAGGAAGATCAGGCTTCTGGGAGAACTTGGCTTCAGGGCTGGATTGAGGTTGATTTTTAGCTTTTATGAGGGGGGCCATGCCAGGAAGGGTTACTGTTTTTAGTTGGAGGGGTAACACTTTAAATCGCCACTCAACATCCCAAAAGTTTGCTGGAGTGCTTTATGGCTGATGAGTACCCTAGTTTAACCCCAGTTTATAAAATGCTGCTTTCTATGAAAAATCGTCACTTTTATAAATTAACTAGGGAACTCCTCAGGCTGACAAACATGCAAGCTCTACTTGCCTCCTCCCACACAGACCTCAGACCAGATGTATGAGGGTGCACAAGGGCATCAGTTTAGGATTGCTTTCAGAGCGGAATATAAAATATTTAAATTTAAACTAGACAAATCTGTCCAACACATTTACAATAGAAGCGTGCTTTGTGAATAACCCCAAAAAACACAGTTTTCCATCTAAGTTGTCCCATCTGGCTTAGCAAGTGATTTATTATATCTGTATGATTATAATATTTGTGCAAATCTACATTCCATCCTTTGATCAGTACAAGAACAATGTGTTTTGCTAAAAGCCAAGTGACACAAACTGGTGTTTTCCCCAAGTGCCATTATACTCACTGATAATGAGTGAATCCTAGTGTTGGGAGGTCAGCATATCTTTCTGCAAAGTCAGCCAAGCGGCTTATAACCCGAGCAAGCTACAAAATAGAGATGACAGGTACATTTAAAGAACACACATAAACCATGACATCTCATTTATCAGGGTCTGCAATTTAAAACCTTTGTAAGGCGGGCATTATCCATACCTTCGGGAGTAGCAGATCAAATCCATCCCGCAGAACAATAAGATCCTAATGGCAAAGGAGAAAATGAGAGAGTCTGTAAACTGTGATTATCATTAAGAGCCCGATCATTATTTACGTATAGTCATCCCATAATTGTCTAGGACACGTCAGAGATTTCCAAGCCCTGTACTTCCATTAGTGTTGTATAAGAATAAAAACGAGTTGTGGAAGTAAATGAAAAACTCATTAAGAGATTCTGCTCTGTTTTTAAAGCTGAGTGAGAATCTACTTTTCTACAAATGGATCAGGTGTACATATCCTTTATTTATTGTTTATTTTTATTATTATAAATCGAAGGCTCTCACAGATGAATGCTTGCACTTTTAGTGCCCAGTGTGTACTTTTAAAATATGTCCAAGAGGTTAGGCAAGTGTCCATGTCCAGACAGCCTGACTTCACAAAACAAAGTGAGTTAAAAATAAGAAGGTGCTGGACCATTATGGTTTGTTTACACGAGTATCTATAGTAGTGAATGCTCACTATATTTTCAGTATATTGACCTCATAGTCAAGATGTCACACTTACGGTGTTGTCTCCCACATAGCAGGAGGTGGCCCCCAGATGAATTATAGGTGCTGCTTTGGGGCAGCAGTTGGCAAAAGTGTGGACATGAGCCATAACATCATGGCGCAATCTCTTTTCCTCCTCGGCTGCCATCTTGAAATCTATGTTCTCCAAATTAGCCTCCATTTCCTGGATCTGCTCCTCGGTAATCGGAAGTCCCAGGCTCTGCAATAACAATGGGATTTTATATACTCTTATAATAATATAGAATATTCTGCCTGCTCTCTTCAGTATTGATATGGACATCTGGCTTTTTCTAACATGCCATTTCAATATACCTATTATTTCTAAATATCAAAACAGACCCCATTTAATATTTAGAATTTTTACTTTTCTATGAATGGAATATAAAGAATATAGTATTGCAATTTCAAAAGATACATAAAATACAGTGGGGCATTAAGGATGGTATTTAAGGAGGTTGGAGAAGCCAATCTGTAACTAGAGATAGCTTACTGCTAATTCCACCCCCAACTTGTATAAAAATACAAAGCCGCTGCAATAAAGGAACCATTCCGTCACTCTATTGCAATAATCTGATTATATAGCAACTCAAAATATAAATATCATCTGGGATGAAACTACAAACAAACCTAATATTGTAATTCCCTTGTCAATTCTCCATAAAAACTGGTTTAACAATCCCTTAGAGTTTTATACATTACATGAAGCAAAGGTAGATTTTATTTACATTTTTTTAAATGTATTTTTCATTATTCAATGACATTCCAATGCTTTCTTGATCAGTATTTCATAAGCAATATGTATCTTTATGAAATACTAAAAAGTGACATACGCTTTAAAGGGACACTATAGTCATCAGAACAACTACAGCTAATTAAGTGTTCTTGCATAGCAAGACCACTTAATGTTATCTCACATATATATTATTATTATTATTATAGACAAATTTACCACCCTAACTCCTCCCACAGTTTTTACACTACATAGACAGTAATATACCGAAATGTGCGGATTGTTCCCAATTGGTGTGCTATTACTTTGTGGAACGTTTCGCCGAATGGTTTACGGAATATCGTCGTTCTTGTGGCAAAATTGGTCCCATAGGAATGAATGGCAAAAAGGTTCAAAACTAGAGTGGGAGCTGGCAAAAGCTGAAAAATCAGGACATGGTTTCTAAACTGCCACCACTCATTTTGCAGGGCCACCTACACAAATCTTATATCAAACCGTTCAGCTATCCCTGCTGCCACTAAAAATGTCCACAGCTAAGCCATAGTCCTGATAGTTTTCACAATATGACCATTTGTTTGCAACTCACGCCGTCCATTGACATACATTGAAACTCCACTCCAGGCAGCTTAAATTTGAAGGGCAATTTATAAACTGCGACTGTGCCTTTATTTTTAATACTTCAGAGACATACTATGCAAAATGTAGGTCTGGGTCTTTTGATTCTCACAATATAAAGCTCTTCTTAAAATACGACTGTTTGAAGATGGCAACCGCCAAAATACTCTGACCTGTGCCAGGCTGGAGCAGAAAGTGATGTCATAGACATGGCCATTTGTACACCTGCTAATGTTTTTATAACTGTATGTTTTAATGCAACTGTGAAGCACTTTGGGCAACAACGTTGCAATTAAATGTGCTATTTAAATAAATAAAAACAGTTACTCCGCCCACTCCAGTTGTAGACTATTGGAGGTAAGAACACTTCACACAATTTCCCCTGAAATTGTAGCTTTTCTAGTTGTATTTGTTCTGGTGAGTATAATCATCTCCTTCAGGCTTTTTGCAGTAAACACGGTCTTTTCAGAGAAAATGCAGTGTTTACATTAGAGCCTAGTGATACCCTAGTGGCCAATCCTCACATGGCTGCTAGAGGTAATTCCTGGTGCAGTGCTGCATTGTGAGCAGCACTGTCATTCAGTGTCTCCACCCTCTGCTAGCAGACACTGAACTTTCCTCATAGAGATGCATTGGTTCAATGCATCTCAATGAGGAAAAGCTGATTGGCCAGGGCTGTGTTTGACTTGTGCTGGCTCTGCCCCTGATCTGCCTCCTTGATAATTTTAGCCAATCCTACTGGAAAGCAGCTGCAGACTTAAATACAAGTAAGATTTTACTATATTAGGGAGGCCAGATGGTGGTTTAAACACTATAGGGTCAGGAATACAGGTTTGTGTTCCTGACCCTATAGTGTTCCTTTAAATGTAGGGGATGAACAACAAACTTTTAAACTTAAACACATGTAGGGAGAATACGGCACACAGTTGGCTAGTAATATAGTAGAAAAAAAATGGACTTTTATAGGATTAAACAATCCAGGCATCCTAAACACTATATATTAATGTTATCTTCATTTTGCTATAAAAACAAAGCAATCTGAACTAGTCCAGGAACCGTGCAAGCGTATTCACAGCACAGTGTGAGCCGAACCTCAATGTGTACAACCCAATGAGAAAATGATAAGGTGTTAAAGGGAGTGGTGCAGTCTGGGCAGTTAGATAAAAATAATGAAAGCAGCAGGGAAATCTAAAGTATGATTGCAAGCACAGATTTCTAGCAGCATAGCAGAGAGTTTATATATTTTTCCAAAGATCCCTGAAGGTGACACCCCTGGTGACAGCTAGGGGAGAAGCTGAAGTAGATTCATTCCCTTGCGGGTACTGCCATATTTCTCCTGTATCTATCTTCAGCTATAGTGCCAGGAATACAGCTTTGTATTCCTGGCACTTATAGAATGAAGTGGTGATGGTGGTAGGAGTATGTATGTGCAATGTTTCAACTTGAAACACTGCACATTCTGAGTAACCGAGTGTGCTGGGGCATCATTACATACCCAGCACATGTGAAACTGGCAAACCAGAAATGTAAAGTGTAGAAATTTAAATATCTTCTCCTGCAAGGCGAAGATTGCTCTCTTTCCTCCCTCCCAACCACTGTGTGCTTCCCCGATATATCTCTATTGCCAAAACAGGATTTCCTTTGAAAAATAGGATTCCCTCCTCTCGCTGGCTCAGACTGCTCGTAAGCGCTCTGAGTCGGCGAAATGGTCGACATACAGGCTTCTCTATGAAAAGCCTGTGATTGGACCTGGCGTGGCTTCCCACGTAGCACTGGGAGCTTTGCCCAGTGCAGGATTCCAGGCAAGTAAAATTCTTTATTTTAAAAAGGGTCACTATAGTAACCAGAATCACTATACCTTAAAGGGACACTATAGCCACCAAGACCACTTCAGCTCAATGAAGCTGAAGGAAAGCATTTCACTTTGAATGCGTGCGTGGCACTTTGCGCACATGTGCATTCCGCTCCACTAGGGACCTGACGTCGGCGGGGGAGCCCAGGTCACCAGCGCCGAGGGAGCCCGGCGCTGGATTAGGGTAAGTGGCAGAAAGGGTTTTAACCCCTTCAGTGCCACGGGAGGGGGACCCTGAGAGTGAGGGCACCCTCAGGTCACTATAGTGTCAGGAAAACCGCTTTGTTTTCCTGACACTATAGTGATCCTTTAATGTAGTGGTTCCGGTGTCTATAGCATGTCCCTGCAGGCTTTTTAATGTAAACAATGCCTTTTCAAAGAAAAGGTAGTGTTTTCATTGCTGCCTAGTAACACCTCTAGTGGCAGTCACTCAAAGCCACTAGAGGTGCTTCCTAGTCCCGTGCTGCACAGTTTGCAGCACCTACTTTTAGCGTCTCCACGTTCTGCATGGAGATGCTGAACTCTCCTCACAGAGATGCATTCATCCTATGAGAAGATACCAATTGTTGCAGAGTTTCCCCGTGAATGAGCAATTGCCTCCCAATGCTTTCCAATGGGAAAGCACTGGATTGGCTGAAATAATCAAGACTGATGATCTCTGCCATGGAGACTCACTGCATGCGTGAGAGTACAGCATTGAGGTCTATAGAGGATGCCGCAAGACCCTCTATAGATAAAGCCAATTCCCTTCAGCTGTCAGGTGAAATTCCAACACAGTCTATATGAGTGTTTCATAAACATTCTACCGTTATAAAATAATTTTTATTTTTTTTTAACCCCTTAAGGACCAAACTTCTGGAATAAAATGGAATCATGACATGTCAGGCATTTCATATGTCCTTAAGGGGTTAAAGGTGTTGTGAGGAGGGGGGGGGGGTGACAGTGCCGCTTTAAATGAATAACCCTGCATAAATTTTAGAAATCAGTCACAAAGTCAGTCTGGACTAATATCCCAGCAGTGACACAACGCTATTATTTCAGGCAGGTGTTGCAGATACCATGAAGCTCACACGCAGACTGCACAGATTACCCACAGACTGCCCATGCCAGGACCAGTACCCTTACTGCCCCAGCCCCCGTGCCCTATTTACCCGCTGGGCTTGTGCCAGCCACAGCCAGAGTCGCCTCCAAGTCTGGAATTTCTTGCTGTCACTAAAGTTGAAGGCCATCTCCTTGCTGGCATATCGAGACACGAGAGGTGAGCGGTACCGGAGAACTTCTTCTGGGCCCGCAGCGAAGGGTGACGCGCTGCCAGTGATCCTAAACACCGGATCGGCGCTTATACCGCTGCTCGCGTCCATTTCCAGCCGATAGAAACAAGCCAAGGAGAACAAGCAGCTCGCCACCTCCAAGATGGCCGTCACAGCATGCTGCCTGTCACGTGTGGTGGGCCCAAGCGGCCATCTTAGCGGTGGCAAAAAAAAAAAAAAATAGAACCATGCTTATTCTGCACGATGGAACTGCCGGTTGTGTAGAACGCGGTGTAACCACGGCAACCGTTAGGTTAACCTGTGGAAATAGGTGTTTGTTGGTGACAAAGCTGGAATCTTTTAAGCATAATGTGTATTGAATAGAGTAGAAATTACAGGATGTGGGCAAAAATATCTTGGTTTATCTGGATCATCTAACTCCGTTATTGTCACAGATTTAGCTTATTTTAGGCTCAAAACATACAGTCTCTGGAGAAAGAAAGTACACCCTCTCTTTGAAGTCTATAGTTTTAGATATCACAACATAATATCACACATGGCTTTGTTTTCATTAAATAAATCATGATACTGTTTAATACCTCATGTGTTATTGTATTTACCCAGTTGTTGTAAGACCTGCTAAGGAACAGATTGTTCTTATGTTCTGATAGTTAAAAACATAGAATTCAAAGAGGGTGTACTTTCTTTCTTTTCTCCCCCCACCCCAGTTTTCAGTTATGCAATTTTGGTCTAAAATGTTAAATTCACATTCATGTCCTAAAAGTTCACATTTTAGTGAAAAATCCTATAAGGAAATCTGTGCAGAATTGTAGATGGATTTCAGATTTTATGAAAAACTAGCTGAAGTGGATATAAAACATCCAACACATCTGCGTCAGAATGTTTTTGTTCTGCTCGTCTCTGTTGGCCTAAAATTTGTAAAGAGATTGCAAAGTGTCATAGCCACCACAGTCCATTGCAGTGCGTGTGGTGCTATGATTCTATAGGAATTGTGCTTAATCATACAGCCAAGAGAATGTCCTTCCGGATTGCTTTATGCAAAGTGCAAAATGGAAGACAATGCTCATTTATGAAAGGTGAATGCTGCACCTGTGGCCTTTCTTCCAACGCTTCTCGCTTTGGGAGGTATTAGATTAATACCTACCATCTTCCTCACTTTCCAGCGCGGTCATTCCCGGAAGTCGGTGGGAGTTACAACATTGTAGTACCAACTCTAAGGTCCTCTCTTGCTGCCACCCCTTTCAAATGCAATTGGCCCTGCTGGGGACACTTCCCCAAGCAGGATATTCCTCCGTAATATTATTGGCATACGAGAAAATCTCTATGACCGAGAGCAGGAGAGACCACTAAGGGAGGGTGGGGAGAGAGCAAAGACCACTAAGGGAGGGGGGTGGAAAAGAGACCACCCTTACACAAGGAAAATGCATCATTTGCACACATACACAGAAACACACAATGCGTCCCTTACACACAACCAGAAACACACAATACATCCCTTATACACAAACACACACTGCCTTCTATCCCTTACACAAAAACAAACAGTGCTTCCACTGCACACAAACTGGTATCCCTATACACTACATTCCATAAGCACACACATTAGATCCTTTACAATAACACATAACATCCCCTACACACTCCACTCCCTGTGAGCAAAGTCATGGGTGGAACATGTAGGTGGACTTATGGGTGGGCCTTATGGGCATACTCACCGTCAGGCCCTGGGGGCCCCGACCTTAAACTGTGTAAGGGGTCCCAAAAAATGGAGCTGCTTCCCATTCTCCCAGAACATTGAATTTTGTGACCACAGTTACAAACAGCCTCCAGAGATCCTGTTCTACACCAGACCAGTGGAGCCAAATTGCAGCCAGAGCCCATCACCATCCTCATCTGGTTGTAAGTAGGCAATCTAGTATATTATTCGTGGCACTAATCTCTAATTTACCTCACATTAAAGGGACACTATAGTCCCCAGAACCACTGCAGCTTAATGAAGTGGTTCTGGTGTCTATAGCCTGTCCCTGCAGGCTTTTTAATTTAAACACACACTGTGTGCAGCACTGATGTTAGTTCATATGGCTATGGCATTCTCCTCACCCCTCCCCTCACTCAGTGGTGGACTCTTCCCCCCTCCCTGTGTTCTCCTCCCCCTCCCCTTCCCTGTGTGTTCTCCTCACTCTTCCTCCTCCCCCTTGTGGGTTCTCCTCACTCCCCCCCCCCCCATGTAGGTTCTCCTCACTCCCCCCCCATGTAGGTTCTCCTCACTACCCTCTCCCCCCCCCCCCATGTAGGTTCTCCTCACTCCCCCCCATGTGGGTCTCTCTCACTTCCCCTGTGTAGCATGGCAGAGCTCCTCTCTGGTCCGCGGTACAGGATTTTCTGTTTCCTGTACCCGGCCGGACTGATAGGAAGTGCACACTGAGTGAGCACTACCTATCAGTCCGGCTGGGTACAGAAACAGATGTTCCTGTACAGCGGACCGGAGAGGAGCTCAGCCACCCACGCTACACAGGGAAGGGGAGGTGAGAGAGAGGCAGTGCTGCAGCCGCCTGAGGCTCTCTATAAAGCGCTCAGGCGGCTGCAGCATTAGAAGGGCTGGTGTTCCATCAAAATCCCCTACCCTCGTCACTTCGGTTGAGGGAAATCAACTGGATCCTGTGCTGCACATGCGTGCTAGCACTCCTGCTACTCCTCCACAGCAAGGTCCTGGAAGGTAAGTAACGCTAGTAGTTTTACACTTTGATTATAGTTAGTACATTCTCTAAGATTAGGCACACGGGACATTACTTACCTTCCAGGACCTTGCTGTGGAGGAGTAGCAGGAGTGCTAGCACGCATGTGCAACACAGGATCCAGCTGATTTCCCTCACCGGAAGTGACGAGGGTAGAGAATTTTCACAGGTAGGGAAATTTGATAGAACACCGGCGATGAGGCGCAGGGCGCCCCCTACTATGTGGCACCTTAGGCGGCTGCCTAGTTCACCTTATAGGAAGCGCCGGCCCTGACTCCAGGAAGGCAGGGGAAGTGCAGAATAAGGCCTGGGAGGAATCCTGGATGACATGTACCTGGTGCTCATGTTCAGGGAGATGGCAGTATGGCACCATATACAGAAAGGGACATTTCACTTCCCCGCAATGTAAATCGTACTGGACCCACCCCAGTGGGCATGTCACTCCTCTCTCTTCCTATAAAACCATCCCAACCTTCAGTTCATTGCTTGTATGGTAATGGAGCTCCTATCTGTAGAATTGTGTCCTACTGTGTACAACCATTAAGTGATTCTCTGTGCACTGACTCTTACTGGTATGAACTCTGAACCTGTTCTGCACCGACCAAACGTTTTCCTGCATGACCTCAACTTTTGGATTCCCATACCTGTTTGATGCTTTTGAAACAAATAAGACTTTCCTTAAAGTGACAGTACCCCTTTTGCAGTCTCGTGCCTTCTGAGCCCCTCCCACCCAAACCATGACAATGTATCAACAATAAAGGAACAGATGATACATATATGTAACAGAGATATGATATGATCTAATATCTAGATAGCAGACAAAAAAAGGGGACGGGAAAGATTACTGAAATATAAAGAGTAGGCAGGAAAATGGGTGAGACAGACATACACAATGCTAAATGAAGTTGGACGGGGTTAGAACAGAGTAAAAAAAAAATATATATATATATATAGTATAGTGACAGACAGAGAAATATTGAGATAAACCGTGAGCTAGGCTAAGTGTAGAAGAAAGCAGAGAAAGAGGAGATGGGAAATTAGATTAAAAACCTAAACCGGGAAGTGTGTCTAAATGAAATCATGTGGAATACAACCAACATCTGGCTGACAAGAAAGGACAACAAGAAGTCTTTTAATAATGAAGAGATTGCAACAGAAGACTTCTGAAGACACATGATTATCTAATAATTCTCACTGGTAATGCCTCGTTTAAAGCAGTAAAGCAGACTATTGAGGAGGTGAAGATGAACATGAAAGAGGAAACTGCCTTACTACTACTGTCTCTTATTATATGGAATATTCCAATGTGAGATTAACCCCTTAAGGACCAAACTTCTGGAATAAAAGGGAACCATGACACGTCACACATGTCATGTGTCCTTAAGGGGTTAAAGATACTTTCTTTCCAAAAATCAAATCAAACCCTTTTCAACTGGAGATTAAACATTTATTTCAATCATGTTGAAAGAAGGCTGTACCTTAAACAGCCTTTTTCAAGCAGATTAGCTGGAATCAAAAGCTGATTTACAAAGATGAGATGGGAAGCAAATTTAAAAAAAAAACACTGGGGAAATTAAAAAAAAACAAACACGGGGGGAACCCCCCCTCTCCAAACAAACGCTTAAAAATAGCTTCAAGTTGGCCCCTTGAGGGTTCCATGCAAACTGAGCTTGCATAGCAGGAAAGTCTCCCACACTATGCAATTTCAGTCAGAGCGCTCATATTCGTTGGCTTCTAAACCAGACCGGCAAGTCACACTGTTATGGTACTTTTTGAAAGTAAACCAAAATGTTCAAATGTCTATCTGTTCCTGTCCAAATCAATAAAATTAAATTGCGTATATACGCTGAAGTAATTAAGTCTGACACACAAGGTTCAGGTTAAAATAACTTCGAGAAAGTTTATTGGCAAGTGAAGAAAAAGCGGGCGCGCAGGCCCTTTTAAGAGGCATTTTGCGTCATCATTGATTATTAGAATATCAGCAAATAAACACCATCAATTGGATTAATTGTTAAGTGTCGGTGTTAGTGTCTTACCTATTGGTTCAAAAATAAAAAGGTTAGTCCCGTGCCCACCCATCAGAGGTGGGATTATTCTGGACACGGGTGGGGATAAGGGGGTCCTAAACGTCATTTTACACGGTCAATGATATCAGGCTTCATGTCCAGGTGCAAGGTCTCTTATGAATAGAACATTTCATTACTACTGTGTTCTGTGGCCTTCAAACTATACTATCTTACAAATTCTAAGGAGTAGCCGGCAAGTCTTAAGGAGTAACCAGCACCTCCTGGTATTTGTCCTTGTAGGAAAACACAGTCTTTGTCTACTGTACTAATTGGGTTGAGAAGTTCAGTCACGTAATGTAGTTTTAAAATGAACAAGTTAAGTCATGAGGACAAAATGGAGGATTGAAGAAGTCAGGTTAGGAGGACAAAATGGAGGAGGAAGTCACAGTATAAGGTTAAAATGGAGTTAGTACAATAATTCAATACAAGTACAATAGTAATTTTTAATAATTCCACATCAGTCCCCCCTATGAAATGTTAGATTCTAAGAGATAAAAACTTTATTATGTTAGTATCAGAAGACGTGTTAACCCAAAGGCACAGAAACCCCATGGCCGCTAGCTAGGTGTTAATGCAAAGTGCAAGTCTGTCCCTAGATCTGACCCTGATAGGCTAACTCATCCGTCAGTATGGCTCTCGAACACTTCACACCCATGGGTATCCCATGGCAGCTAATCCACCACTTCTCCAACACGGGGCCTTTACCATTCACTGACAGATGCTGTCCCTAAGCTAGTCCCTTCCTAGAATTCCTGCACTTTATCAACAAAGGGGAATGTTTGCAGCGGCAGACAGGGTGAATTGATGTCTTGGGATTCTTGGTCATCAACTTCGAGATGGGTGAAAGTGGGTGCCGCTTGGTCAACAGTCTTCATGAGGGATTTTCTCAGACATGGGAGGATACAACAAAAGAGAAGAGCAAAGATAAAAAGAAAAATTAGTATAGCCATACCAATCTGCATTAAAGCCTTTTGCCATCCTGTCATCCAACCAAACCATCTTTCCCAGGGATCTTTTATCCCAGAATTCCTTTTTAACTCTTCAGACAGGTCATTTAGTTTTTCTATGGCTAATGTAACTTTACCATTAGGGCCTGTGTTTTCTGGGATATATGTACAACATGTCATGGTGTCGGGCAAAATTTTACAAACCCCTCCTTTTTCGGCTAAGATCATATCTAGGGCCATTCTATTCTGGAAAGCCATTTGGGATGTGGCCTGCAGCTGTTCGGCCAACCCCTGGAGGGCGTCTCTGGTGTAATTAACAAAACGCTGTTGATTATAATAAATGTAATTTATCCAATTTAAATTCTTGTTTGCGGTAACTATGGTAAAAATTGATTCAAATCCTGCGGCAACTTCATCCCTTGCTTTAAACTCATTGGGCACCCCCCTAGGCACTCCAATGGCATCAATATACACATGAGGATCAAAACTTCCTTTCACTGGGGCGTCACGCTTAACCTTAGTGTGGCTGGACTCATGGGTGTTGAGGTGTGTGTCAGAGATAATGTGTATAGGCATAATGGCCTTAGTCAAAGTACACTCCCCCCACCATTCCGTGTCCATTCTGGATCTTAGCTGTAAATCCCCACACAACCAGTAAATGTCTCCTAGTGACCTAGTGTGATGTTGCAGCAAGCGTACAGGGACAGTTCTGTATGTAGCACAATAACCTTTGGAAAAGTTACCTACAAATTTACCAATACCATCGTACATGGCATAGCAAGTGTAATTACCTTTATATACGGTAATACCATCAGGGGGTTTGACATCTTTGGCTAGGAGAGGATACTCCTTTGTCCATGCAATGCATATGGACCTGTTAAAATTATAGTGATAGGCAAAAAGGCTTAAAACACATTCTTCTATATCTACGGGTAGGATTAAAGGTACGGTACCCAGGTGAGGCCGGGCACCGCCACACACATAACATGCAGTTCTATTATGCTTATTAGCATTATATTTCATCCATTCTAACCATAAATTTACATCATTAAAACCTGTTTCAGCGGCCATGGTATCTTCAAAAGTGGGGTTAGCAATGGCCATCATGTCTTGAAAGGTCTGGATATGAGGTTTTAATGGGTTAGGGACCATATGGGTGGCCCCTTGCCACTCAGAAGAGTTGCACATATCTTTGAGGTAGAAATGCCCTAACTTTTTATAGGAACCCTTTTTCCAATACATTCCCATCACATACTGGTCTGCATCTGTTGGGCTTGGATGCTCAATGTTAAGAATTAATTTCATTGGTGTACTCCCCCCAGGCTTTCTCAAAGTCATCCTCTGGAGGAGGGATCTACCATGATCATCTATTTTAGATACGGCACTTTTTGGTTTGTAACCCCAGGCAGGCCCGGCATTCCATCCCGCCGCCCCCCAATGGTCACAATTGTGCCCCCATTGCCTGTCAACTACACAAACATATGGGTCTTTCGAATGAGGGATATCTCTATAGATGCTCTGGATTTGTGGTGTGGGAAATGGGCATTCTACAATATCACAGTAGTCAAAGGTATAAGTAGCCACCTGGGTGCACGATGAATTATACCAGAAAGTGTACCCACTAGTGTCTTTGGTAATGGCTACTTGCTGGGCCTTCATAAGGCTAATTAAGGAGAAGATGTACCAGAGATACATGTTTGTGCGATATTCGCTTCCTCTGGGGCAGGAGATTTCTTGCAGTGGGAAGCGTGGACCCAATTTGGCCTACCGGCCAATTTGACGGAGGTTGCGGTAATCAGGAGAACTTGGAATGGACCGTCAAATCTTGGTTCTAGGGTATTTTTCCGCACAAACTTCTTGACCAGGACCCAATCTCCGGGAAGTAGGTTATGGGAACCTGTATCCAATTCGGGATCTGGAATTGAAGAGAAAACTTGGGCATGTATTTTGTTTAGGACACTTGCAAGTTCAGTTACATAGTCTACTAAAACATCTGATTGGAGTTGCAACTGCTGCGGATAATAACAACCTAGCCTGGGTGCTGTCCCAAATAGAACCTCATATGGGGACAGTGAATGCTTCCCTCTAGGTGTGTGCCTAACACTAAATAAAGCTATTGGTAGGCTTTCTGGCCAGGGCATCTTTGTTTCTTGTGACATTTTTAACATTCTGGTTTTTAGAGTGCCATTCATGCGCTCCACTTTACCACTACTTTGTGGGTGGTAAGGGGTATGGAAGGCTAGAGTCACCCCTAGGGCAGTCCAAATTTCTTTAGTCACAGTTGCTGTAAAGGCTGGGCCTTGATCACTCTCAATGACTTCTGGGAGTCCGAATCTACATACAATATCTGTAAGTAGGCGTCTTGCGGTTGTTTTTGCAGTGATATTGGCCACTGGGTAGGCTTCTGGCCAGCCTGAGAACATGTCCACTATTACTAGTGCATATTCATGGGGCCCACTCTTGGGCATTTGGATGTGGTCAATTTGAATCCGCTGGAAGGGGTACATGGGCTTTGCCAGGTGTTTCGCAGGTACTTTAACTGGTCTTCCTGGATTGCATTTTGCACAAATGACACAGGCCTTGCAGAAGCTATTGATCAATGTTGTGATTCCAGGTGCTTCATAATACTTCTGTATGAGGGCGGCCATCAATTCTTTTGACAGGTGTGCAGGCCCATGTGCCCATTGGACAACTGCTGGATACAAATTTCTGGGAAGACAAAATTTGAAGTTGTTGTAATATATTCCGTCCTTTTGGACAGCTCCTTTCTTTTTCCATTTCTGGATTTCTTCAGGAGTGACTGCAGCTTGCTGTTCTTGTAAAATTCGCAAATCAGTAGGAAGAGTTTGCAGAGCAAAAATAGGGACTTCTTCTTCTTCTTGTCCGGACACTTCTTCATCCACTTCCTGCAGATCCCTGGCCGCTAGCTTAGCAGCCTGATCAGCCAAATGGTTGCCCTTTGCTTCATCTGTATCCAATTTCCCATGGGCCTTGACTTTCAAAACGGCCACTTCTTCGGGAAGTAGGAGGGCATCCATTAGCTCCTTGATTGCAGTGCTGTGTTTGACTGGTGTACCGGCGGTGGTAAGAAATCCTCGTGTCTTCCAAATTAGGCCGAAGTCATGTGCCACACCCAGAGCATATCTTGAATCTGTATAGATGTTGGCACGTTTTCCTTCGGAAATTTTGCATGCTGAAGTCAGAGCCTGTAATTCAGCTTCTTGCGCAGACATTGCTGGCGGTAAGGATGATGATTTGATGACTTCGTCTGTTGTGGTTACGGCATATCCTGTGTGATATGTTCCTCCTTCATCGGCATATCTTGATCCATCCACAAACAGGGTAAAATCCGGATCTGGTAATGGATTCTCATGCACAGTTGGTAAGTGCACTGTTTCCATTTTCATCTGTTCAAAACAGTCATGAGGTGTTTCTGGGTCATAATCATTCTTTATGACCAGGTCTTGAAATTCCTTTTCCAGGAAATGGCGTGGCCATGCTTCCAGAAGGTCAGTTGTTGGGTATTTGGCAATACCATTTTCTTGTAGCTGTTCTTCATTCATGGTGGCCCATAGTTTTGCCATGGGCCCAAGATCATTCCATGACCTTGTCTTCAACTTGGTAACAGGAATATGTGGGATAGCGGTATCCCAATGGCGGTAGAGGTAGTTAAGTTGTTGAGGTAGCTGGACCAAGACCATGCTATTACCTTCAGAGTCACAATAAAAGTCTTGTGCAGTGAGCTTTACATCGGTCCAGTGGTAAAGCTCATCTTCATAGCAAGGTTCGGGAGTAATATTTGGCTTGTACCACATGGTACAGAAGGCGTAATCCGGGCCTTCACAAAGAGGTGTCTCATCTTCATGAAATGACAAATGTGGATGCATGACTTTCTTGATACATCCACAGAGCAGGTAGATGTAGGTTTCATCTGTGATAAATCCATAATAGATACCCCCCTCAGGGAGTGGAAGAAGAGTGGACGGGTTAAGCACTTGACATCTTTGGATGGAAATGTTGTCAGGCAAAAGAAGATGACACTGTAGGCGCAGGTGTCTGGCTGGAGACACGTGCTTGAGCTGGACTTGGTTGATAATAGCAGAAATGTCATGAGGGGCCAAAACAACCAGAGGGTGGCCAAGGACCAGGTCTGAGGTTCTTTCAATGAGCTCTCTTGCGGCAAAAACAGCCCTGAGACAGGAAGGAGTCCCTCTGGCCACAATGTCTAGTTGACATGAGAAATATCCAATAGGCCTCTGGCGGCCTCTTAAGTCATTCGTTTGGGTGAGAACTCCTGTTGCGTGGCCTTGTCTTTCAGAGACAAATAATTTGAAGGGTTTGGAGTAGTCAGGTAGGCCCAAGGCAGGAGCAGAAGCAATGGCACATTTTAAAGCATCGAAATTGGCCAGGGCTTCATTGGTCAGACAGAACGGGTCAGACTTAAGAGCATCATAGAGAGGTTGCATAAGCAGAGAGGCTTCTGGGATCCATGCTCTGCAGTAGGAAATGAGGCCTAGGAAGGCATGAAGAGACTTTGAAGTCCTTGGAGGTGGAATGTCCAGAACAGCCCTTACCCGGTCCCGAGTAAGATGTCTGGTACCTTGAGATAGGCAATGTCCAAGGAAGATCACCGAAGATTTACAGAATTGTAGCTTGATGAGTGAAGCTTTGCATCCCTGTTCTGCCAAATAGGAAAGAAGGCTGATTGAACACCTTTCAGTAGTGGGAGAATCATCTCCACACAGCAGTAGATCATCCACATACTGAAGCAGGACAACTTCTGGGTGCTCAGTTTGCCATGGGTCAAGGATGGTACCCATGGCCTTTGCAAATTGACTTGGAGAATTTTGTGCCCCTTGGGGCATGACAGTCCAGGTATACTGTTGCATCTCATGAGTGAAGGCAAACAGGTATTGACAGGATGGGTCCAGTGGAACACTGAAAAAGGCATTGGCCAGGTCAATAACTGTGAAGAATTTGGCAGATGGTGGGACTCCAGAGAGCAGAGTATGGGGATTTGGTACAAGAGGGGTGTCCAGGACGGTAGCTTCATTGACAGCACGGAGATCCTGAACCATCCTGTACTTCTCTGGCTCACCCTTTGGAGTTTTCTTTTTCACAGGAAACAATGGGGTGTTGCATTCAGATTTACATTTCACCAGGGCACCCTTCTCCAAGAGTGCCTTGATGTGGACAGAAATTGCAGCAGACTGTGCTGGTTTTAATGGATATTGTGGTTTTCTTGGTAACTTAGCTCCTGGAATGAGCTTTACCACCACAGGGGGAACATTTAGGTGACCTATGTCCTCTGGGCCTGAGGACCATAACTTAGCGGGCACCTGTGTTTTTAATTCTTCTGGGAAATTGGACCTTAATTCTGCTGCTCCCTCACGGGGCTTTTCTAAATGCAGCATCAGAGGCAAGGAGCACAGGGCTGAAGTGTCTGATACAGATAGAGGTGTAAACATTTCTATCTGTCCATCCGGGGTAAAGGTGATGGATGCTTGCAGGCGTGAGAGAACATCAGCACCTAACAGGTTAATCGGGCATGTGGAGGATACTACAAAGCGAGCGAGCAGGCTAGAACCAACTCGTAGTGGAGTTGTTAAAGGGCTATGTCTCGGCTGGCCATCCACTCCAACACAAGAGACATCGATATTTGACAGAAAAGATGGGTCTGGCAGGTCTTGTTCTCGCAGAACACTACGGGCTGCACCTGTGTCAACAAGAAATGTGGTGGGGTGGCCTTCAATGGGCAAGGTCACTGTGGCAAGTGGCCCCCCTTTGTCCCCTGTAGACACTGCCATTACAGGGGTTACAGACACAGGCTTGCCAGTTTCCTAATCATCCGGTTCTTCAACAATTGGAACCTTTTTCATGGTCTTGGGGCCTGGGGCAGGCTTGGAGAACTTTTTGGGTGCCCCTGGTTCCCTTATAGGTTCCGGGCAGTTACTTCTGTAGTGTCCCTGAGCTCCACAATTAAAACAAATTACATCCTCTAACTTGACTCCCTTGGTGCCAGAGGTGATGGGGGTAGCGCGGGCCACCATGAGGGGAGCTGGATTGGATCTCCTTGGGGTCTGAACAGATTCCAAACCTCTAGCAACTAGAAGCAGGGTATCCAGGGGAACAACCTTATATTCAGGGCGTGCAGCAATGATTCCCTTACGTATAGAGTCTTTAACACCTTGGACAAACGCACCTGACAGCATTTGTGAATGAATTTTGTCTGTAAGATCAAATCCCAAATCTGTAAACATTTGATACAGTCTTGCATGGAACCTTTCTACTGATTCTCCTCTGTCTTGAATAACATCAGTGAGGCCAGCAGCCTGATCTGCAAGTTTGTCTTTAGCCCATTCTCTTAATTGGGTGCAAAAGGTTACCCCGGAGGGGTAATCAACATCACTGGAAAGTAGATCTGTACTGAGGTGACGGGCCATGCTCGGCCAGTATGCATCCCCTGCTTTAATAGCACAAATGCTCAGCAAATCACGCCATGCGGCGGAATAGGTCTTTTGAATTTGAACTATCCCTCGGTAAAAAGGCATAGGCTGTTTTTCTGGGTCAGGGAGTGATTTCATTAATGCGCTAGCTTGGGTAGGGTTAAAAGCAACATACTTAGGAGGGGCCTGTTCTCCCCGACCCTTGTGGCCAAAGGGGTCATCGATAGAACGATGAGTTGGGGCTCCCGCGGCAAGCTCCGATGAGACATGGGACACCCTGTCCATCTCGTCATCATCGAATTCTATGATATTGGCTCTTTTGCGCGGTGCAGGGCCCGCATGAGGTGAAAGGATCGGTGGTTGGGAACGAGCCCCAGATGCAGGGGTGGCTAGCGAGTCATAACCTGGGGATAGGTAGTCACCGGGGATTACCGGCATCAGGGCCGAACTGGGGGCCGCCATATTGGTGGCCGGAAAAGGTACTACATTAGGGTTAAGGGAAGAAGTGGCGGCCATGTTAGATGTGGGCACACCCGGAGCAACCTGTGCCGGACTGGGCATAACCGGAACCTGGGGAGTGGCTTGGGGAAGGGGTAGTGGATATCCGGGATAGGGCAGGGCCATGGGATATGGGAAGGGGTAGGGCCAGGCTGGGGAGGGAAAGGAGGTGGGGTATTGGACTGGGGCGGAGATGGGAGGGGACGGAGAGGGATTGGTAGGGGTGGGCGTAGAGGGAGGAGCCGGGGTGAGGGTGGAAGAGGTGGTTAGCTGGGCGGATGAAGAGGGGAGGGGATCATTAATGGAGAGGGAGTGTAGGGAAGGAATGGCAGATGAAATGTCAGGGGGAGGTACTGCAGGTAGTGTAGGGATGGATGAGGATGATGGGAATGTTAAAGACGGGGAAGGGGAAAAGAAAGATCCATCAGAATTCAGGACCGGGCAGACAGGGGAGGTGATGGGATGGGTGTTAAGAGGGTTGGGAGTAGGGAACATAGTCAGCTGGCTATCACCTACTGCTGACTGAACCTTGGGGATAGATGTCCCCTGGGCGCCACTTTGGGGCGCTGGCTGAGGGTAGACCCCAGCAACACAATTCTGATGATACACAAACAATTTCACACCTTTGTGATTAATCTCTTCCTCAACCCAACCTTCTAACTGAATAGCCTTCGCTACTCTATACCATGCTTCAGCAGTCTTTAATAAACCATTATCTGTAAGCTTGCCTTTCATTTCTGCCAGTAACTTGCGCCAACTTTCTGGTTGCAATCTTCCACATGTCGGTACAGCAATTTTACATACTTTTGCAATCTTTACAACACCTTTAACCATCTCCTCACCCTCTCTGTTTTCTACCAAATCACATGCTAACCAGCCCTTACTGGGCTTACCCAAATCCTGCCCCATAATCCCCCTACCCCTATACCAGCGTCCTAGATATAGAGAGAGAGAGAGAAAACTGAACAAGAACGTCTACAATGCTCGACTGCCACCCGAGAACCGTGGGACTTTCTCAGGTGCGTCTTCCCAAAACGTAGACTAGTCACTGAATCCGCCTACCCGGGGTGGTAGACACGGATTGGAGCGAGGTGAGAAGTGTGTGACCAATCACTTCTCTTTTAAGAGGAATGGGAGTGGATAGTATAATAATATAGGAAGTATAGAAAAGATGAAAGGCAAGGAAAATCCTTAGAGACAGACACAGGAGTTCATGAGACTCCTAATTAGACAAACAAGACAACAATATAATTGAAATACAGTGCATGCATCACAGTACAAATGAAATCAACAATAATCCCTTTCCTTTTACATGTGCTTACTCCAAAGTCACCTCCCTCAACCTCGTAGTGTCCCCGCTCGGAGAATGACTTCCTCAAGTCTCACTATCACAATTAAATAATCAGTGGACCTTCAACTCAACTAGAGCCGAAGGGTCCGGGTCAGGACGTCCCCAACTCAACTAGAGCTGGATAGTCCGGGTCAGGACGTCCCCAACTCAACTAGAGCTGGTTGGTCCGGGTCAGGACGTCCCCAACTCAACTAGAGCTGGTTGGTCCGGGTCAGGACGTCCCCAACTCAACTAGAGCTGGTTGGTCCGGGTCAGGACGTCCCCAACTCAACTAGAGCTGGTTGGTCCGAAAGCGCACAGTGAAGCTAGCTAGGCTATCAAAGTGACACAAAATTGGATCACAGGAAACTATGATTCTACACAGATCCCACAGTTCCACAAACTTCTTTTTCCATACAGCCACAGCCACGAGGCTCCTAAAAGAAGTAAACAGGCAAAGAAGACCCCCAGGAACACATCCACAGGTCAACCCCCCTTTTTCCCTACAACCACAGCACCGTGGTTCCTAAAAGGAGTAAAACAGGCAACAGAAGACCTAGGCAAATCCCCTCAGGTCCACCCCCCTTTATCCCAAAAGAGGTAAAATACAAACAGATAAGCAGACAAACCGAAGACCCAGGCAAGTCCCCTCAGGTCCACCCCCCTTTATCCCAAAAAGGGGAAAACAAGCAAGACAGAACCCCAGGCAAAACCCCTGCAGGTCCACCCCCCCTTTATCTCAAAATGGGGAAACAGGCAAACAATTCAAACACAATTCAAACACACCCAGGCAACAGATAGACTAAAATGCAGGTAAACAAGTGGGTAACGAGGCACCGGGCAAGATATTACCTGTCTTTGATGTCCTCCCGGGAAGCAGTCACAGACACGTGGACGGGTCAATCAAAGGGGCCGGAACATACCGGTGGCTCTGCAGAAGTCTCTACCGTGTACCTGGAGGTGATCAGTCTCCTTTCCTTCCCCCCGGATTCCTCCGTCCACCCTTGTCTTCCTTAGGACGGCTCACCGGCCGGACATAGCCCGATGCCCCACGTTGGGCGCCAAGTTGTTATGGTACTTTTTGAAAGTAAACCAAAATGTTCAAATGTCTATCTGTTCCTGTCCAAATCAATAAAATTAAATTGCGTATATACGCTGAAGTAATTAAGTCTGACACACAAGGTTCAGGTTAAAATAACTTCGAGAAAGTTTATTGGCAAGTGAAGAAAAAGCGGGCGCGCAGGCCCTTTTAAGAGGCATTTTGCGTCATCATTGATTATTAGAATATCAGCAAATAAACACCATCAATTGGATTAATTGTTAAGTGTCGGTGTTAGTGTCTTACCTATTGGTTCAAAAATAAAAAGGTTAGTCCCGTGCCCACCCATCAGAGGTGGGATTATTCTGGACACGGGTGGGGATAAGGGGGTCCTAAACGTCATTTTACACGGTCAATGATATCAGGCTTCATGTCCAGGTGCAAGGTCTCTTATGAATAGAACATTTCATTACTACTGTGTTCTGTGGCCTTCAAACTATACTATCTTACAAATTCTAAGGAGTAGCCGGCAAGTCTTAAGGAGTAACCAGCACCTCCTGGTATTTGTCCTTGTAGGAAAACACAGTCTTTGTCTACTGTACTAATTGGGTTGAGAAGTTCAGTCACGTAATGTAGTTTTAAAATGAACAAGTTAAGTCATGAGGACAAAATGGAGGATTGAAGAAGTCAGGTTAGGAGGACAAAATGGAGGAGGAAGTCACAGTATAAGGTTAAAATGGAGTTAGTACAATAATTCAATACAAGTACAATAGTAATTTTTAATAATTCCACATCAACACTACTAAAAGTCATTCTATTTTCAAATAATCTAATTACAAGGAGGGAGTCGGTAGCACCCTCCTTGTAATTAGATGAATGAACAAAGTGCATGGATGAAAAGAGATTTACTTTTTTAAGTATCATTTTCTTCTTTCAGCTGTACATTTCTTTTTTGATTAATGCTAAATGTATGTAAAATAGATTTCTCCATATATTGTGTCAAAACTTTTTTTTTTTTTTTTTTTTTTTTAATTCTTTATTTTTGCTCGTGCATAAAGTTACAGTGGATCTCGCATCGCCACAACAGCGAATGCGAGGGTTGCAGTACATTTAATGATACATGTGGAGTAGTAGTGAAATTTGAAAAAAAAAAGATATTACTTTGCATCATTTGAGGGGTTAGCACGAATTTTTACATTTAAATGTGTATAAGATTATTCACGTTGTATGCAGCTTAGTGTCATGTAAGGTAAGGTAAGGTAGTATTCTCAGGCTTTAAGAGCAAGTTGGTTTGGGCGTCAGCTTAAACAGTAATAATAACAAAGCTAAAGCTATGGTGGGAGGTTGAGCGTGTGTAAGCCATACTTTACATAGGTTAACAGTGTCCACATTAGGTTTGTCAGAGTCCAGACCAGTGTTAGGCTTTAGTAGATGGGCCATTAAGTATATAATTAGCCGTCCTCAGCCAATGCCCTGTGCATGCCGCCGTGGAGGATCTGGTTCCCGGTCGGCCATATCGATGCCTTTCTCCGGTATGCGGGAGTGTGGGTTGCCCTGCACGTAGTACAGATGCTGTGTGTACCGGAACGGGTCCCCGTCCTTACGGCTCCGGGCTGTTATGGGAGCTAGCGCCCTCTGTCCGTGGATCCGCCTTCGACGTGAGGTTGGATCGTGGGTCCCCGGAGTTTCCGACTCGTGGTCTGCCCCGCGGGTGGTTGGACTGCGGCCTGGAGGTTTCTCCAGTTGGGCTCCCAGCCCAGAAAATGCACAGGAGTCCGCTGCTACCTGGCAGGTGGGTTCCATCTCGGACGGTGTAGTCAGGGATTCACGCTGGGCAATGCGGTCCCAGAAGGCTTGGCAAATAGCGTTGAAGCGAGCCTCAAAGGCCTCCTTCCAGCTCTGGTCTGTCTGGCTTGCAGGGATGCACTGGGATTGTGTCACGGCGGCCATCTTGAGGTGCCGCGTGGCTCACCAGGTTTTCCCGGTCTGGCCTCTTGGCTCTAGTTTAGTAGCTTGTGGTCCAGTCGCCCTGTTTGGACCGGGATGACCCCCACCGGTCCAGAGGGGGGGGTAGGAGTTGGAGGTGAGAGAAGTTTGTAGGCCTGTTCTCTAGCGAGGAGAGCGGCCGCCTCTCCCCGTTTCGGTCCCAGGTAGGCCTCGGCAGGATTTCTGGGTTCCCGGTTAGTGACAAACTTGATTCGGGTGTCAAAATGTTCCCCCGGGTGTCCCCTCTATGTTTGATTTCCTCCAGATCGAAGACGTGCTCGAGATTTGGTTCTTTTTGTGCCCAAATGGCAGTTTTGGTCAGGAGCTTGTTTTCTGCACGTCTGTTCAGCCTGGAAGCTAGGCTCCGCCCCCCTTTTTTTTTTTAAATACGAAAATCACGTTTTAAATGCTTTCCTTGAGATACCAATAGATGTATGCTTGACTAACAGAGCAAAACTGTCACAGCCTTACTACATTGAGCCTTGACCTTTGGTCCTAAAACTGTTACGGAATACAGATGGCTATTTTCAGATTTCACACCAGCTTAGCATGCCATTCCTCAGCTGACAATCCTTTTGGCTTAATTTCAGTGTGTAATTGTAGATCACTGTACAACTGCCCGTAGGATCTGTCAAAGGCTAAAGGTACAGACATTGAATGTTGCATATTATGTATGTCTACAGTTGGTGAAGCTCAGTATCCATCATATGATGAAATTGTACAAGTGTGCAGTTATGCTTCTTTACTCCTTACCAAAGGGGGTAAACATCTGTGAACTAGTACAGCACTGTGCAGTAACTAGCAAAACCCAAGAAACTGCATATTAAAGGGACACTGTAGGCACCCAGACCACTTAAGCTCATTGAGGTGGTCTGGGTGCTGTGTCCCTTTTGCACCTAGTGCTTCCAGAACACTGCAATGTTTACATTGCAGCACTAAGCCTGTCTTCAATGGCTGTTTACCAGACAGCCACTGGGGGCACTTCCAGAATCATAACGAACTTTTGGTCCGTTATCTGACGCTGGACGTCGTCACGCTCTGCAGGAGGACCTCTAGGGTCAGATTTTCCCCGTAGGAAAGCATTGGTTCAATGCTTTTCTATGGGGAGGTCTAATGCGTGCGTGGCACTTGCCACGCATGCGCATTAGACCCCGCTCATCCCGGGACAGAGGAGGTGGCGGAGCTTCAACCCAGCGCCGATGGACATCGGTGCTAGGATAAGGTAAGTAAATAAAGGGTTTCTAACCCTTTATTTACTGGCTTTGTTTTCTTGGCACTACAGTATCCCTTTAAGTATTATCAATGTGGTATAGCACTCCGCAGCTTCTTATTAATATAAAACCTGCTATAGATGGAGAGTGCTGGCGGTGTCATGCTGCTACAGACTCACTCCTTCCCATTTGATGGGAGTGTCTAAAGGTGATACCTTTTGGAAGGTGATTGATGCCATCTTACCGAATTTCTTTGACAGCTCTCCACCATTTCAATCTGCGCCTTTTCTCCTACATCATACCACCTGACTGAAGGCAAAATATAAGAAACAAAGACAAAATACTTATTGGTGGAGCGCTTACACCTTCAGGGACCCCCAAAATATCACAAGGTCACTCCAGCTCAGTCACATGTAAAGAGATATAAAGGACATAAAATAGTGAAGTACAGTCAACAATGATAACAGATGTATGTAGAAAAAGTATATATTTATTTTAACTATCCTAGACATAAAAGCTCCTATCTGCACTTAAAACAATCAGCAGTAGTGATAGAACAAATCAAATAAAATACATAGAAAGTCATAATGATAAAACGATTAAAATCAGCGTCTTACAAGAAAACAGTAGTGAGTATATTGCAGTTTGCTACTGCTACTCACACGCTCATGGGTCTACTGAGGACGCTTAGCAATCCAGAATAGCCGGTTACATATGCCAGGAAATCCTCCACGGATCGATGTTCAATCCTGCAGTCACAAGGCTGTAGTGAATAGCGTTGTCTAGGCGTCCCAGTACTTCCGAAACTCGCGGGTACAACAGTAACTCCGCCCACTTGAAGTAGCGTACTTACGTAGCTACGTCACCGCGTATATGCGTTTCGACAATAGGTTTCGTCAAGAGGTATACTATACTGAAAGGTGGTGGGGAGGATTTTTTTGCACATTTCTTTTTCTGCCCCCCGTATTTTCTTTTTTTTTTTATATATAATCTTTATTGAAAAGTTTCCCCTTCTTTTCTCCCCCCTTTTTTCTTTCTCTTTTTTTTTTTTACATACATTATTACAAACAGATATGAAAACATAAATTAAACATTCAACATTTACACATTAAGAATAAAATGACATAGGGTATGTATAAATATTGTTACAGTTCAGTCATAGTTTGGCAATTTTCATTCCGAAGAGGATGAAGTTAAATATATGTAATAAGTTCTAAGGGCCCTTTCCTTTTCTTTTCTCTTTCCTTCCTACTTCCTCTTCTCCCTTTTTCCCTCAATACCCCTTTACTCATTCCTCTTAGTTTTAAATCCCTTCCTTATATATTTCTGCATTGCCCTGAAACTCCCATCTACCCTAGTCTTATGTTAACAAAACCTAGACATAGGAAAAAAACAAACAAAAAAAACACACTCTCGCCGAGGGTTGGTCCCGAGTCAATCTTAAGAACCCGAGAGGCAACACTCATCAATCATTCTATCTACTAATCAGGTTCCATATACCGTATATACTCGAGTATAAGCCGACCCGAATATAAGCCGAGGCCCCTAATTTTTCCCCAAAAAACTGGGAAAACTTATTGACTCGAGTATAAGACTAGGGTGGGAAATGCAGCAGCTACTGGTAAATTTCTAAATAAAATTAGATCCTAAAAAAAATATATTAATTGAATATTTATTTACAGTGTGTGTATAATGAATGCAGTGTGTGCGTATGAGTGCAGCGTGTGTGTGTATGAGTGCAGCGTGTGTGTATGAGTGCAGCGTGTGTGTATGAGTGCAGCGTGTGTGTATGAGTGCAGCGTGTGTGTGTATGAGTGTAGCGTGTGTGTGTATGAATGCAGTGTGTGTGTGTGCAGTGTGTGTGTATGAGTGCAGTGTGTGTATGAATGCAGTGTGTGTATGAATGCAGTGTATGAATGCAGTGTGTGCAGGGCCGGTGCAAGGATATTTGCCCCCCCCCCATATGTCCTGACCTCCCCTCCTCCTCCCTCAGTGGTCCTTACCTCCCCACCCCCGTGTTCCTTCACCCCCCTCCCCCAGTGGTCCTGACTCACCCCTCCCCTAGTGGTCCTTACTTCCCCCTCCCCTCCCTTAGTGGTCCTTACTTCCCCCTCCCCTCCCCTAGTGGTCCTTATCCCCCCCTCCCTCCCCTAGTGGTCCTTATCCCCCCCCTCCCTCCCATAGTGGTCCTTATCCCCCTCCCTCCCATAGTGGTCCTTATCCCCCTCCCTCCCATAGTGGTCCTTATCCCCCCCCTCCCTTCCTCCCATAGTGGTCCTTATCCCCCCTCCCTCCCATAGTGTTCCTTTTCTCCCCCCCTCCCTCCCATAGTGGTCCTTATCCCACCCCCCTCCCTCCGATAGTGGTCCTTATCCCCCCCTCCCTTCCATAGTGGTATAGTGGTCCTTATCCCCCCCCTCCCTCCCATAGTGGTCCTTATCCCTCCCTCCCATAGTGGTCCTTATCCCCCCCTTCCCTCCCATAGTGGTCCTTATCCCCCCCTTCCCTCCCATAGTGGTCCTTATCCCCCCCCTCCCTCCCATAGTGGTCCTTATCCCCCCCCTCCCTCCCATAGCGGTCCTTATACCCCCCTCCCTCCCATAGTGGTCCTTATCCCACCCCCTCCCTCCAATAGTGGTCCTTATCCCCCCCTCCCTCCCATAGCGGTCCTTATACCCCCCCTCCCTCCCATAGTGGTCCTTATACCCCCCCTCCCTCCCATAGTGGTCCTTATCCCACCCCCTCCCTCCCATAGTGGTCCTTGTACCCCCCCCCTCCCACAGTGGTCCTTATACCCCCTTTTTTTTATTATTATTTTTTATTATTATTATTTCTTATTTTATTTATTTTTCGTCCCCCCTCCCTGCTTGATACATGGCAGGGAGGGGGGCTCTCCTTCCCTGGTGGTCCAGTGGCAGTTCAGTGGGGGGGAGAGGGGGGCTGGCAGAGCTGTACTTACCTGTTCTGCAGCTCCTGTCAGCTCTCTCCTCCTCTGCGCCGTCCGTGCAGCTCCCTCTGTCAGCTCACACTGTAAGTCTCGCGAGAGCCGCGGCTCTCGCGAGACTTACACTGGGAGCTGACCGAGGTGCTGAACGGACGGCGCGGAGGAGGAGAGAGCTGACAGGAGCTGCAGAACAGGTAAGTACAGCTCTGCCAGCCCCCCTCTCCCCCGGTCTGTATTATGGCAATGCAAATTGCCATAATACAGACCTTGACTCGAGTATAAGCCGAGTTGGGGTTTTTCAGCCCAAAAAATGGGCTGAAAAACTCGGCTTATACTCGAGTATATACGGTAACCACGGATATCCTGAAAGTGAATGCCCAGGGTTCACCCCCCAACCATAATTCCATAGCATAAACATCCTAGTGTAAATTAAGACTCATTTCTTCTATCTAGTTTTATAATCCATTTCTGCCATTGTTCAATGCGCGGATTAAAGTAGTGTTCTTGCCTTAATATCCCTATTTCCATTTTACAATTATTCAAGACCTGCTGTTTTATCGGCTCCCATATCGGGGAGTCTGGAATTTTCCAGAATCTTGCAAGAGTAGCTTTAGTTTCTATGAGAATATGGATTATTAATTATTTTTTATCCTTTGGAATTGTAGGCCAGCCCAGATGTAATATCATAGAACTACAGGTATAATCAAGGTCTACCTCTATTGCTTCCCTGCAGAATTTCGCTACCTTTTGCCATAATGGAGATATAATCGGGCATGACCACCATATATGAACATAATCTGCTCTCAATGAGGCACATCGCCAGCAGGAATATTGAGATCCTGGATATATTTTTGTTAATTTAGCTGGGACGTAATGCCATCTATTGATAACTTTATAATGACTTTACGTTAGATTTAGGCAGTGCGAGGCTTTCATTACTGCTTTATTGGCCTTAAGCCATTCATCTCTCGTAATTGTAATTTGTAAGTCTCTTTCCCATGCTTTTAGGGCTGGGAATTCAGGGATTGACTTATATTTACTAGAAATTTTTAAGCTTTTGGAAACTAAATTTTTGTTATGTCTGGTGTTTATCAAATTTAGGAAAGTTTGTAATTCCTCAGGAATCTCAGTTATTCTATGTCTCATTAGAAAATGTTTTATCCTTAAATACGCAAAACTTTCTCTATAGGAAAGCGAAAAAACTTGTTTAATCTCCTCAAAAGGTCTAATTTGTTGCTGTTGGAATAGCTGGTCTATTCTATTAATACCTTTGCTTAACCATGGATCTAGATTTAAATCCTCAAAATTATTGGACAATACATGCAGGGGTAAATCTATAATAATTTTATCTTCAATTTTGAGTCTTTTTTTCCAAATTCTCCATTGACCCAGTAAATTAGCTAAAATTAAACCCATATCATCTCTCTCATATTTAACTATCCTCCAAAATAAAGTCGTCAAATCCGGAACTGCCGCTTTCCTAGCCTCAATTTTTTCCCATGATTCACCCCTTGAGCTCTCTTTCATAGAGGAAATAACATGCGCCAATGAACAAGCTTCATATATGTCCGTAATATCAGGGACTCCCATCCCTCCCAACTTAGGCTTTAAATTCAAATTTTTTTTATTAACCCTGGGTTTTTTCCCCAGCCATATATATTTATCTAAAGCAGATTGAATCATCATAAGCCATGGTTTAGGCATTTTCAATGGTAACATACGGAATATATAACTCCATCTGGGGATCAAATAAGACTTTACAATATTAATTCTACCTGTCCATGATATCTCTGCTATTCTCAAGTCCTTCAGTTGTTTATTAATTTGCATCATTAGAGGTAAAACATTGTATTCCAAAATCCTAAAAGGATTACTGGAAATCTTAATGCCTAGATAGATAATAAATTTTTTTGCCCATTCAAAACTATATTTCGCTTTAATATGTATTTTATCTTCCTTCTTTATATTTTTGGCAAGAATAGTTGTCTTATCTACGTTTAACTTAAAGTTGGAATAGTGCCCAAATTCATAAATCACCCTTAACAGTTCATCTGTTGATATTATAGGGTCTGATACAGTGATTAGCACATCGTCTGCATAAAGTAAAGTTTTAAATTCCTCTTGGCCTATTGTTATTCCCTTTATTTTCTCATTAGACCTGATGTCACAAATCAAGGGTTCTATATATATCAAATATAGCAATGGGGACAGGGGACACCCCTGTCTTGTCCCATTTCTTATGTTAAACCACTCAGAAGTTATACCCCTGCCAATTGTTCTTGCCATTGGGGAGCTATACAAGGCCATAATAGCGCTCAGAATCCAGCCTTCAAAACCAAAAGCCTTCAATGCCTCCCAAAGGAAGTCCCATCTGACCCTGTCAAAGGCCTTCTCCGCGTCCAATGACAGGGCCAGCAATGGAATGCCTGATTCATGAACGTGTTCCAAAATGTCAATCACTGTCCTTACACTATTGTTTGATTGTCTATCCTTCATAAATCCAACCTGGTCTCCATGAATTATGGACGGGAGGACTCTTTGTAGTCTCTTTGCCAAAATACTTGCGTATATTTTTATATCAGAATTTAATAAGGATATAGGACGATAATTCCCTACCAATTCCGTCGATTTATCTGGCTTTTGTATGGGAATTATATTGGCGTATAATAATTTGTTAGGCAAATCTTTTTCTAGAACTATACTATTAAAAAGATCTTCAAGGTGTATTACCAGTACGTCCTTAAACTGTTGGTAAAATATATTTGGAAAGCCGTCCGGCCCCGGAGTTTTATTTTTTTTAAAGACTCAATTGCATTTGTTATTTCAATTTTTGAAAAGGGTTCATTAATAGAATTCAATTGTTCCCTTGATAATTTTTTTAGGGTTTTATTTTGAAAATATGTTTCTGGATTATAGGGGTGATCAGGTAAGTTATACAATTTTTGGTAAAATGAATTAAATGCTTTACCTATATTTTCAGGAGTTAATTGGATGCCATCATCTGTAATAATTTTTTGTATTAACTTATTTAATTTCGCACCTTTAACTCGGTTTGTGAGCATTTTATTTGCTCGATTTCCTTTATAGTACCATTTTATTTTTTAAATATTCGAGTTTTTTTGAGGTTTGTAAAAGTAGAATTTTATTGATTTTATTTTTTATTATTCCTATTTTCTCACTTATCTCTGTATTTGGGTTATTTTTGTTAAGATTTGTTAATTTATAAAGAGACACATATAGTTCTGTCAGGGAAGCTTCTTTTTGTTTTTTCTTAATTGTACCTAATTTAATAAAATGTCCCCTCAACACAGCCTTATATGTACACCAAACTATGGCGTCTGAAGTTCCTTTATTTTTATTCTCCTCGAAAAAACGGTTTGTTAATTCTTTTATGGTATCTATATCTTGGGCCTCCCTCAGGAGGGATTCATTAAGTCTCCAACTATTCCTAATTTTGATATCTGGTGAAATAGTGAAATCAAGTATTACTGGGTTATGATCTGACCAGGTTACTTCTTGAATCAAAACCTTTTTAGTCTTATATGAAACCTCTAAAGAACCCAGAAACAAATCTAATCTAGAGTAGGTACAATGTGCTTTCGAGAAGCATGTATAATCTTTTTCTGATGGGTGATTTATCCTCCAAAGATCTAATAATTCATACTTGTTTATCAAAGTTAAGAATTGCATTGAGGATTTCTTTCCCCTTTTATCTTGCATTACCCCTATCAATGAGTTCCTATCCAACGTTCCGTCCAGAATGCAATTGAAATCTCCTCCTATAATAATCTTACCCTTTTTAATTTTTTCTACTTTACTCAAAACCATTTGTATAAACTGAACTGGGTTAGTATTAGGAGCATAGATGTTTACAATAGTGAATTCTTCATCTTGTATTTTACATATAGCTAAGATGAATCTGCCATTTTTATCTATATCCTGGTATATAACTTGAATATCTAAATCATCTGTTGCTAATAAAGCTACTCCACATTTCTTTTTATCCTCCAATGAAGAGCAAAGTTGGATTTTAAATTTTTTTGGGATAAAACGTTTTATATCTTTCTTTAACCAGTGAGTTTCTTGGAGTAATATAACTTTTGCACCTTCCTTTTTAATATATTGGAACACCATGGCTCTTTTAGTTGGGTTATTCAGACCCTGTACATTCACCGTCAAAAACTTAACCATAGTCTAAGCATTTAAGACTCGGGACCATACCCCCCGGCGGGGAAAGAAAAGAGAAAAAAAAGGAAGGGGAAGAAAACACGTAACAATTACATTCATATGACCTCATGTAAATCAAACATGAGTCCAAACATACCCACATTCTTGGTAAAAAGTTCCGTCTCCACTCCCACTTAGTGGAAGACAGAAAATGCGTCCCAAAACCCTGGGAATACATCCAAAACTCCACAAAAATATGGAGTTAGTTGGGGGAGCATGAGGAAAGCCCTCCCCGAGAGTGCTGCGGGAGTCCATATAATCCCAACAGGAAGAAGAAGGGAAGAGAGGGGAAGAAAGAAAAAAAAAAAAAAAAATAATAGCAAAAAAAAAAAAAGGGAAAAAAATGAGAAAATTTCATATTTACATTTTCTTGGATCTCACTAACCTATGTAATTATTTCAATTTCTTGTATATCAGCTTTACATTAATAAAGTCAATCCCTATAATCAATAAGCCATATCGTGCGGACCATTATAAACAATTTAGCTATTAAATATCCCCAATATAAGAAAGAAAAGAAAAAAAAAAATACCCTTTTCTATATACATATCATAGTCCCCACTGTGAAAGCTACTTCCAATATAACTATTTCAATTTCTTATGTTACACCTTGTGTTAATTCTACCAATCCTTATGATCTAAGAATTATTCTATACCAAAAACATATCATGTAATCCATTATAATCCATTTTACTATTCAAATTACACCAAGAAGTGTCATTATATATGTATTATCCTAATCCCCTCTAGCCAGAGGTGCCTTTAAATGTGGTTATTTCAATTTCTTATATAACAGTTTTATATTACTAGAATCTATCTTTGCAATCTAAAATGTTGTCTATACCATATCGTATGAACCATATAGCTAATTTAAGCATTAGAATTACACCCAAAAATACACTAAGAAAAATACAAAGAAAAAAAAAAAAAGGCACACCTATATATACACATTCTCCTAAACTCCACTAATGAAGACAATTTGTAGTGTAATTAGTTCTATTGCTCTCATAATAACTTTATATTAGTGATTTCAGTACTTATACTTTATAGATTTTAAACCAGTGTTCTATCATGCGAACCATTCTTATAGTTTAACCATTCATATTACACCAAAAAGTGTCATTATCTATACGTGATCTCATTCTCCTCTGGGAGGAGACGCCACCAAGTGTGGTCACCTCAATCTCACACGTGCCATCCCCATGCCAACGAAGTCAGCCGGGATGATCCAAAGTTTCTCCCCTTCCCCCCATACAACGTCACAAAATCCATACACCTGGCTTTACCATTAACATAAAAAAAAGAAAAAAAAAAGTGTCATTTATATATGCATTAACCTGTTCCCCTGTAACATGAGAAGTTTATAGTATAGATATTGCAATTTCCTATGTACCACCTATTATAAGGAGCATCTTTATAAGCTGTGAGTTCAGCCGGCCAATGCCGTGCCAGCCATTTACAGTATAGTATATTTAGTTATTGTAATTACATCAGGGAAAACAAACACAAAAAAAAAAAATTATTCAACCCTTAATCGGCCCGCTGGAATGGCCAGTCTTATCAATTAAGTTGTTTACATATGGACCTCCTGTAGCCATTTCCTGGCTAGATCTGAGTTTGCAAACAGTTTTTGCTTCATATATGATGATTAGTTTTGCTGGAAAAGCCCAAAAGTGTTTAACATTATTTTTCCTTAGTGTCTCCAGAACCGAAGTGAATAATCGCCTTTTCTTCCTCGTTTCGTATGATAAATCTGGAAGAACTTTTATACTCGCATATTCTTCTTTTTTACTGCCTTGCTTTGAGGCTTTTCTTATTTCTTCTCTAAATAGGTATGAGTTACAGCAGACCATAATATCTCTGGGAGCTTCCATTTTGAGATTTTTAGGTTTTGGAATTCTTTGGTATCTCTCTAGAAATTTATAATTATCATCCTTCTGGATACCTAACTCCAAAAAATATGAATCCAGGAATGCTTTTATTTTTTCCTGTGTGATACTTTCCGGGATGTTCCTTAATCTCAAGTTATTTTGTCTTGATCTGTCTTCAAGATCATTTATCTTTAATTGTAGCTGTTGGATTTTCTGGTTTATTTCTCCCTGTTGCTGCTGTTGATCTTTAATTAGTGAGTCAATTAGATCCATTTTACTTTCGACTTGGTTAATCCTCAGGCCTATCTCTTTAATTTCCTTTTTTAACTCCTCATTATTACTGAGAATTTCTTGTTTTATTGCTAGAAGTTGCTGGTCTAGACAGTTTTTTAAGAATTCTGGCGTAACCATCGGATTTTCCATTTGTGATGTTTCCAATTGAAATATTTTTTTCTCACCTGTTGTCAGGTTAGTTTCTTTCAAAGAGCTCTCTGGCAATGATCTATCTATTTGGGGGGTGAAGAAATTAGAGAGTCTTTTCTCCGTTTTATTATCTTTTCTTTCAACCTTCTC
Source organism: Pelobates fuscus (assembly GCF_036172605.1). Lineage (NCBI taxonomy): Eukaryota > Metazoa > Chordata > Amphibia > Anura > Pelobatidae > Pelobates > Pelobates fuscus. Next base: position 111,830,162 of record NC_086323.1, on the reverse strand, counting down.
TCTATGTTCTTTTTCTTTGTCTTTGCCAAGGATCGCTTTGTTTTCTTGATTTCTTCTGGTTGACATAAATTTGATAGTATCGTGCAGCATAAACAAAAAAAAAAAAAAAAAAAAAGAAAACAAAGAGAAAAAAAAAAGGAAAAAGAGTCACCAGAAATGTGTCAGGTTGACTCCTTGTCAGAGTCAATTAGTCTGAGTCAATTAGTCAGTATGAACGTGTTTCTGCAGCTTCGATGAGGTTTGGTTAACTCATTAAATTTAGTTTTTTCTTCTTTCCCCTTCAACTTCATAAGTAATCTCTTTATAAAGAGTATGCCTTCATATAAGGAGGTACTTTATATACATATACAATGATCTTTTTTCTTTTTTTTTTTTTTCCCAACTATGATGTTTAACACTGTTCAGGTTTAACACAGATGTAATTAACACAGATCATGAGAGATCAGGGGTTATCACCCTCCTTCCCTTCCAATACACCGTCCAAATTTTCAGCGTATTTTCAGCGTATTGTTTTCATTTATAAAGTGCAGAATGCCAATAATGGGTAGTTCTCACCCGTCTTCCTTGAACTGCACACACCAGTCAACCTTGAGTTGCAGCCGCCACCTTAAACTTGTAAGTAGAAGTGGGAAGTTTAGTGCTCTCAATTCCCCTGCCTCCACCACCGCAAAAATGACAACGGAGCACCTCCAGTTCACCCGCGCCTCGAAAACCCACTCGGGTCGGGGGGCACAGCCGGGCTTATCCTCTACGACAACCTTTCTTTTCCTTCCCTCTCCCATAGGTCTTATATGCCGATTACAGCTCCTCCATCCGATCCACCATCCGCCATCCGACTCCCACGGCACTCTCGGCGGGCTTCACTCCCTCCGCCCCCTTACGTAGCGCTCGCGCACGCACGCGTCCTACGTCATCCCCGCCCGAAGAATTGCCGTATTTTCTTATATACCTTTTTTAGCGCTTTTATACTAGTATCTTTTTGTTCAAATATAAGGAACCCGTAACCATTCGGATTTTAAATGATGCAAAACAGGTTGTTCCCCTTTACTGGAAACAGGATACACTGCCACCCATTACTACCTGGTTTGATAAAAATGGAAGACTGAAGCCACTTAAAAAAACTGACCTTCATGGCACAGGGGGACACTCAACTGTGTGCAGATATATGGACACACTGGCTGACGACCGTCTAAAGACTATTGTTGACTTGGACCTGCGTGTCTGTTGAAATTTACTTTTCAATTCTCACTTTAGTGAATAATCCTGTCTGAATGTCTAGGCAGCTCAAGCCAATCAAAATGTGAAGCTCGAGGATGTGCCCTGAGGGGGAGATGTCCGTGACTCACAGTCTAGCAGCTATCTTCGATGCCTTTTGGAGGCGACTGGAGAGCAGACTGACAACCACTGACACCTCCGAGGCACCCCCTAAACCATCCTACTGCTTTCCACGGCGCCCTCCAGCAAACACGGTGGAGGCAGCCTAATCGGCACACGGCGGCAAAAGCAGCCCACCTGCCAACTCCAAAGCTGTGCAATTCCGGAGCCACCAGGAGGAAAACAAACCGGGACGGAGAGAGGAGAGGAGGGCAACCACTGACCACAAATCTGCAGAAGTCACCTTCGGCTACGCGGCCTATGCTTCCCACGGGAACAAGAGGCCGGGAGAGGAGGATGAGAAGCGCGATAGGCCTGTCTCAGCGGTTTCTTTGGATGCTGCCTCAGATGCCAATTAGCCTCTCAGGCCTGCCAACCAGTGCTGCAATACGGGACTTTCGCTTGCCCCAGGAGGGAATGGGCTAAACAGAGACTTGTACTACTAAGGGTTAGCTCCATACCACGTTCCCTGCATGAGTCACTGAACAGCCAACAGTTCATTGCTATTTTGTTCTTTGGCTCTTATACCCTGCTTCGGTTGTTACCTTTTATTTTACCACTAATATACTTGGCAGTAGTGATGTACCGAACGGTTCGCTGGCGAATAGTTCCTGGCGAACATAGCGTGTTCGCCACGGCGGGCGAATACATGCGCGGTTCGATCCGCCCCCTATTCGTCATCATTGAGTAAACTTTGACCCTGTGCCTCACGGTCAGCAGACACATTCCAGCAAATTCGCAGCAGACCCTCCCACCTCCTGTACAGCATCCATTTTAGATTCATTCTGAAGCTGCATTCTTAGATAGAGGAGGGAAAGTGTAGCTGCTGCTCATTTGATAGGGAAATTTAAGCAAGGCTAGGGTATTCAGTGTCCACTACAGTCCTGAAGGACTCATCTGATCTCTGCTGTAAGGACAGTACCCCAAAAAGCCCTTTTTAGGGCTAGAACATCAGTCTGCTTTTTTTTTTTCTGTAATATAATTGCAGTTGCCTGCCTGCCAGCTTCTGTGTCAGGCTCACAGTGGATACTGTGCCCACTTGCCCAGTGCCACCACTCATATCTGGTGTCACAATAGCTTAAGCTTGACATTTAAAAACAAAAAAAAAATTCACTGTAATAGATTGAATAGCAGTTAGTTGTCTGCCAGCTTCTGTGTCAGGCTCACAGTGGATACTGTGCCCACTTGCCCAGTGCCACCACTCATATCTGGTGTCACAATAGCTTAAGCTTGCATTTAAAAAAAAATAATTTTCACTGTAAAAGATTGAATAGCAGTTGGTTATCTGCCAGCTTCTGTGTCAGGCTCACAGTGGATACTGTGCCCACTTGCCCAGTGCCACCACTCATATCTGGTGTCACAATAGCTTAAGCTTGCATTTAAAAACAAAAAAAATGTTTTCACTGTAATAGATTCAATAGCAGTTAGTTGTCTGCAAGCGTCTGGGTGTCAGGCCTTCAGCGTGTACTCTGCCAACCTCTGCAAGTGCACTTTGCCACTCATATCTGGTGTGACTATAGCGTGCCTTTAAAAAGAAAAAAAGTTTTTCACTGTAAGCTAATAGCCGTCAGTGTCCTTAAAGCGGGTGTCAGACCTTCAGCATGTACTCTGCCAACCTCTGCCAGTCCACTTTGCCACTCATATCAGGTGTGACAATAGCGTGCCTTTAAAAAGAAAAAAAGTTTTTCCACTGTTATAGATTGAATAGCAGTTAGTTGTCTTCAAGCGGGTGTCAGGCCTACAGCGTGTACTCTGCCAACCTCTGCAAGTGCACTTTGCCACTCATATCTGGTGTCACAATAGCGTGCATTTAAAAACAAAAAACTTTTTTCACTGTTATAGATTGAATAGCAGTTAGTTGTCTGCAAGCGTCTGTGTGTCAGGCCAACAGCGTGTACTCTGCCAACCTCTGCCACTGCACAGTGCCACTCATATCTGGTCTCACAGTAGCTTGCACGCATAGTACCACTAATCCCCCCAAAAAATGACAGGCAGAGGCAGGCCACCCCGCAGGGGCCATCGTGGTCGTGGTGCTGTGATTCCCTTTGGCCCTAGAATAATGCCCAGTTTTCAGAGGCCACGTACCCTGAACTTGAAAAGTTCTGAGGACATAGTTGACTGGCTAACACAGGACACCCAATCTTCTACAGCTTCCGCTCGGAACCTTGACGCACCATCCTCCTCCAGCTTAGCTTCGGGCACCTCTCAAGATACCACTCACCCGCCTGCCGCCACCACCAACACTAGCACCACAGCCACTTTACTTGGTATGTCAGAAGAGTTATTCACACATCCGTTTGAAGAAATGAGTGATGCGCAACCATTATTGCCAGAGGATGTAGATAACAGGGATATGTCTCAGGCAGGCAGCATTACACACATGGACGTACGGTGGGATCATGATGATGTTGTACCCGCTGCTGCTTCTTTTGCTGAGTTGTCAGATACAAGTGAAGCGGTTGATGATGACGATGCGTCCATGGATGTCACGTGGGTGCCCGCTCGGCAAGAAGAAGAACAGGGCGAAAGTTCAGATGGGGAGACAGAGAGGAGGAGGAGGAGACGAGTTGGAAGCAGGGGGAGGTCGTCGCAAGGAGCTAGTGGCACAGACAGACAGCATGCATTGGCACCCGGGGTCAGCCCGACAGCACGCCAATCAACGCATGCTGTGTCCACCACCAGAATGCCGTCATTGCAGAGCTCAGCAGTGTGGCATTTTTTTTTGTGTGTCTGCCTCTGACAACAGCGATGCCATTTGCAACCTGTGCCAAAAGAAACTGAGTTGTGGGAAGTCCAACACCCACCTAGGTACAACTGCTTTGCGTAGGCACATGATCGCACATCACAAACGCCTATGGGATCAACACATGAGTATAAGCAGCACACAAACTCAAAGCCGCCATCCTCCTCCTGGTCCAGCATCTTCAGCCACGTCAACCACTGCTGTCCTCCTTGCCCCCTCTCAACCATCCGCCACTCCGTCTCTCGCCTTGAGCAGTTCCCACTCATCTGCCCACAGTCAGGTGTCTGTCAAGGACATATTTGAGCGTAAGAAGCCAATGTCAGAAAGTCACCCCCTTGCCCAGCGTCTGACAGCTGGCTTGTCTGAACTATTAGCCCGCCAGCTTTTACCATACAAGCTGGTGGAGTCTGAGGCATTCAAAAAATTTGTGGCTATTGGGATACCGCAGTGGAAGGTACCCGGACGAAATTTGTTTGCACAAAAGGCAAAAGGAAGTAATGGCATGTCTGGCACACAGTGTTGGGGCAAGGGTCCATCTGACCACTGATACCTGGTCTGCAAAGCATATATCACCTACACTGCGCATTGGGTAAACCTGCTGACGGCTGCCAAGCATGGAATGCGTGGCTCTGCAGAGGAGTTGGTGACACCGCCACGACTTGCAGGCAGGCCTGCTGCCACCTCCTCTAATCCTCCTACTCCATCCTCTTCCATAACCTCCTCGGCTGAGTCCTCTTCTGCTGCTGCGTCTTACTCCACATCAACGGCACCCCCCCAGCTCCCCAGGTACTATTCCACAACCCGGATACGGCAGTGTCACGCCGTCTTGGGTTTGACTTGCTTGAAAGCAGAGAGTCACACCGGACAAGCACTCCTGTCCGCCCTGAATGCACAGGTGGAAAAGTGGCTGACTCCGCACCAACTGGATATCGGCAAAGTGGTTTGTGACAACGGAACAAATTTGTTGGCGGCATTGAAGTTGGGCAAGTTGGCACATGTGTGTAATCTGATCGTACAACGCTTTGTGCATAAGTACACAGGCTTACAGGACATCCTGAAGCAGGCCAAGAAGGTGTGTGGCCATTTCAGGCGTTCCTACACGGCCATGGCGCACTTTGCAGATATCTAGCGGCGAAACAACATGCCAGTGAGGCGCTTGATTTGCGACAGCCCGACACGTTGGAATTCAACACTCCTAATGTTCGACCGCCTGCTCCAACAAGAAAAAGCCATTAATGAATATTTGTATGACCGGGGTGCTAGGACAGCCTCTGGGGAGCTGGGGATTTTTTTGCCACGTTACTGGACACTCATGCGCAATGCCTGTAGGCTCATGCGTCCTTTTGAGGAGGTGACAAACCTAGTCAGTCGCACCGAAGGCACCATCAGCGACATCATACCATTTGTTTTCTTCCTGGAGCGTGCCCTGCGAAGAGTGCTGGATCAGGCCGTAGATGAGCGTGAAGAGGAAGAGGAAGAGTTGTGGTCACCATCACCACCAGAAACAGCCTTATCAGCATCGCTTGCTCGACCTGCGGCAACGCTGGAAGAGGATTGTGAGGAAGAGGAGTCAGAGGAGGAATGTGGCTTTGAGGAGGAGGAAGACCAACCACAACAGGCATCCCAGGGTGCTCGTTGTCACCTATCTGGTACCCGTGGTGTTGTACGTGGCTGGGGGGAAGAACATACCTTCATTGAGATCACTGAGGAGGAGGAACGGGAAATGAGTAGCTCGGCATCCAACCATGTGCAAATGGGGTCTTTCATGATATCGTGCCTGTTGAGGGACCCTCGTATAAAAAGGCTGAAGGAGAACGACCTGTACTGGGTGTCCACGCTACTAGACCCCCGGTATAAGCAGAAAGTGGCGGAAATGTTACCGAATTACAACAAGTCGGAAAGGATGCAGCATTTGCAAAATAAATTAAAAAGTATGCTTTACACAGCGTATAAGGGTGATGTCACAGCACAACGGGAATCTAAAAGGGGTAGAGGTGAAAGTCATCCTCCTCCTTCCATGACCACGCCAGCAAGGACAGGACGCTTTAAAGACGTGTTGTTGATGGAGGACATGCGGAGCTTTTTAAGTCCTACGCATCGCCACAGCCCTTTGGTATCCACCCTCAGAGAACGACTCGACCGACAGGTAGCAGACTACCTCGCCTTAACTGCAGATATCGACACTCTGAGGAGCGATGAACCCCTTGACTACTGGGCGTGCAGGCTTGACCTGTGGCCTTAGCTATCCCAATTTGCGATAGAACTTCTGGCCTGCCCCGCTTCTAGTGTCCTGTCAGAAAGGACCTTTAGTGCAACAGGAGGTATTGGTCACTGAGAAGAGAAGTCGCCTTGGTCAAAAAAGTCTAGATTACCTCACCTTTATTAAGATGAATGAGCGATGGATCCCGAAGGGACTGACAGTGGGCGATACATTCGACTAAAAAAGGCCTGAGGAGATGAGCTGCCTTGGGCTCAAAATGGTCCACACGCTGCTGTATTTTAGCTCTGAATGCCGGTTGACTTGCATGACTTATCCGCCACCAACTAGGGTTCAAGCCGCAATGTTTTAGGGCAGTTTCTGCCTGGGAAACAAACATCAATTTTTATGGCCGCTGCTATAGCAGCGGCTGCAACAATACCTAATTTTTCAGGCATATGTACATGCCTAATTTTTCGGCCCTCTGGTGATGCACTGTGGCTTCAAAAACCAAACCAAAAAAAAGGCACATAACAGGGAATAAACTGATAGGAATAGTACTACTTAACACACCACTCCTATCTGGTGGCACATTAGATTGCACGAGCAGTGCCCCAAATTTGAAGTAGGAGGACCGACCAAGCATCTTTTTCCATCTCCCGGTTCCTAAAATCGATACCATATACACGTCCCCTGATAGGGCGCCAGCTCGTTATTCTCTTTTTCACTTCACTAGGGACACTTTACTGCACTATGGGCACTTAGACCCACTCTTTGTCTTGCACACTGTTATTCCTAGCCAGCATCTGTGATGGGAAATCAGGCAGTCATCTAAACGTTTAGATTGAGCTTTAGCTTAGAACACCCTTGAAGGTGTTTAAGGAGATTAGGGCTAGTTTAGAGGATTCTTCTTAGACCTCTCTGGGTCTTTATCGCCCTTCTACCTATCCAGCATTTCTGAAAACTAGCTAAGAGAAAGGGTGGCTGTGTGTCTGTGATACATTTAACGTTATATCACCTTATTTACACTTTATCACTCCGGTCTCCATACTCTCTGCCTATACCCATCTATTTAGAGGGAATTTCCTTGCCCCTGCCAATATTATATAATAGGGAATAGTATTACCATTATTACACAATTAGGTCTTTGAGGACAGGTGTCAATCCATATCTGCCAAGTGACCCTATGTAGGGGGAACAGTTCCTATTCTGCTCTGTGTCAGTGTGTATCAGGGGCTCTGAGGACAGGTGTCAATCCATATCTGCCAAGTGACCCTATGTAGGGGGAACAGTCTCTATTCTGCTCTGTGTCAGTGTGTATCATGGTCTCTGAGGACAGGTGTCAATCAATATCTGCTAAGTGACCCTATGTAGGGGTAACAGTCTCTATTCTGATCTGTTTCAGTGTGTATCATGGTCTCTGAGGACAGGTGTCAATCCATATCTGCCAAGTGACCCTATGTAGGGGGAACAGTCTCTATTCTGCTCTGTGTCAGTGTGTATCAGGGATCCTTAGGATAGGTGTCAATCCATATCTGCCAAGTGACCCTATGTAGGGGGAACAGTCTCTATTCTGCTCTGTGTCAGTGTGTATCATGGTCTCTGAGGACAGGTGTCAATCCATATCTGCCAAGTCACCCTATGTAGGGGGAACAGTCTCTATTCTGCTCTGTGTCAGTGTGTATCAGGGATCCTTAGGATAGGTGTCAATCCATATCTGCCAAGTGACCCTATGTAGGAGGAACAGTCCCTATTCTGCTCTGTGTCAGTGTGTATCAGGGATCCTTAGGATAGGTGTCAATCAATATCTGCCAAGTGACCCTATGTAGGGGGAACAGTCCCTATTCTGCTCTGTGTCAGTGTGTATCAGGGATCCTTAGGATAGGTGTCAATCAATACCTGCCAAGTGACCCTATGTAGGGGGAACAGTCCCTATTCTGCTCTGTGTCCGTGTGCATCAGGGTCTCTGAGGACAGGTGTCAATCCATATGTCAAGGTGTCAATCCATATGTCAAGGTGTCAATATGTCATGTTAGGTGTCAATCCATATCCATTGTGATTTAGGAATGTTAGGTGATTTCTGCCCTTTATCGATTAAAACCAGACTCTGCATCAACTGTGTAATTTTCCATGGGAGTTTTGCCATGGATCCCCCTCCGGCATGCCACCGTCCAGGTGTTAGTCCCCTTGAAACAACTTTTCCATCACTTTTGTGGCCAGAAAGAGACCCTGTGGGTTTTAAAATTCGCCTGTCCATTGAAGTCAATGGCGGTTCGCCCGGTTCGCTGGTTCGCGGAAGTTCCCGTTCGCCGTTCGCGAACCGAAAATTTTGTAGCGCGACATCACAACTTGGCAGCTGCAAGCATACACAGCGAATTGTTAGGCACCCAGTCTGACCTATCTCAGTGGCCTCCCATGTGGTTAGCTTGGGGGCATAAAGCAACGGGGATGTGGCTCTACTGCAGTTGTCTTAATACTATATAAAACGCATTTCAGCCTTCCAATACCAGGGTGGTCTGACCGCCACTACAACTACTCTTAGCTTATACTCTTATAACCTCGTAGATAGGTGGGGCAACTACTAACCTGCGTTTACCTAGCCTGGGCAAAAACACTAATGCCTGTCTACACATCCACTGCATATGTCCTGATCTAATTCTTATCTAACTGGCACTCTCTATGCATTGAAGTTTTCCTGTTTAAAAAATAAATAAAAAAATATTTATAACAAACCTGTTTCCACCGCATTGTATTTCTTTTTTCACTTAAAAATGTCATTGTACATACTGACAGAGAATTGAGGATGCCTGAAGTACAGCCTCACATGGATAGAGCTAGGGCTCCTCTTTAGGATACATAGCATGAATAAAACTTACAAACTCCTCGATGGGAGGCGGGTGGAATAGACTTAAATAGAGGCTTGTCTTTTGGGCCAATATCGGATTTTATGTATTTAACTCTGATCTCTAGCATTTTGGCTTCTGCGCAAGCCCCACAGCTGTATTACTCCTGCCATGCCTATCGTGTACAACAATAGAGAATTTAGATAATGTAACTATATAAAAAACAAAAATCCTCGGTGGGGGGCAAGTTGTATAGAATTTATGAAGCGGCTTGCCATATGGGCTGATGCCAATTATTGTGTTTATAAGACTGATCTTTTGTATTTTGGCTTCTGCGAAAGCCTTCAAGTTGTATTGTTCTTGCCTTGCCTATCGTGTGCAAAAATAAAGAATAAAAAAAAAAATGTCATTGTATGCTTGGTAACTATCATGCACTACAAAAATAAAGAATTACAAAAAAAAAAAAAAAATGAATGCTTTGGCTACTGGTTTTTTTTTTTTCCAACATAGAAAGTTGAATGAATATACAGTTACTGTAGCAACAACCTTTACATTCAATAGATAGAAAATATGGGTTTAGGTGTGTAATGCATGTTAATACATGGTTAGTCATGTTGCCCTTCTGTTTTCCTTCGGTCTGACCATTGGGCATGACTTCATGCACAGGGTAGAGGAGAGATTATGTGCAGTATACACAGGGCCGGTGCAAGGATTTTTGCCGCCCTAGGCAAACAAAAACTTGCTGCCCCCCATATGCTCTGCCCACCATGTGACATCACAATATCCCACCCATATGATCTGCCATATGGGCCAACGCCAGTGCTGCACACAGTGTCTTTTATTTACATTAAAAAGCCTGCAGGGGTTAGGCTATAGACGGCAGAACCACTACATCAAGCTGTAGATGTTCTGGTGACTATAGTGGCCCTTTAATGTGAGGTAAATTAGGGATTAGTGCCACTAATAATATACTGGATTGCCTACTTACCACCAGATGAGGACAAGAGGATTATGATGGGCTCAGGCTGCAGTCTGGTTCCACTGGTCTGGTGTTAAAACAGGCTCTCTGGAGGCAGTGCTCACAAAAACAACAAACAGGAAGCAGCTCCATTTATTGGGGCCCCTTACACAGATCACGGTCTGGGCTCCCAGGGTCTGACTGTGAGTATGCCTACAAGACCCACCCATGAGTTTGCTCATAGGGAGTGGAGTGTGTGTGTGTTCTTATGGAATACCAGTTTGTGTAAGTAATGTAGTGTGTGTGTGTTTGTAAGGAATGCATTGAGTGTGTGTGTAAGGGATGAATTGTGTGAATCTGTGTTTGTATGTGTAAGGAATGCAAGGTGTGTGTATGTGTATGTAATGTAATGCAGCGTATGTGTCTGTAAGGGGTGCAGAGATGCATTTTGTTTCTGTGTTTGTGTGTAAGAGAAGCAGTGTGTGTTTTTGTATGTAAGGGATGCATTGTATGTTTCTGTGCATGTATGTATGTATGTAAGGGCTGGGATGTATGTATTTTGTTAATATACTTTTTTTTGTCTATTTGTTTTCTTTAAGTTTTGTGTCTTACACCCCCCTTTAGTTTATCTCTTACCCCCTCTTTATATGTCTTACTCCCCCCAAGTCCCTTTGTGTCTTACTCTTCCCAGCTCCTTTGTGTGTCTCCCTCACAATTGACTCTGTGCATCTTTCTCCTGAGCCCCTCTGTGCTTCACTTTCACCCCTTCCTCAGCCTCTCTGTTTGACTTCCACTCCACCCTTAATGATCTCTTCCACTCCACCTGTCCATTAGTGGTCTCTCTCTCCACCTGTCCATTAGTGGTCTCTCCCCCCCTCCCCTTTAGTGGTCCTGTCTCTCTCTTCCCCCCCTCCCCTTTAGTGGTCCTGTCTCTCTCCCCCCCCTCCCCTTTAGTGGTCCTGTCTCTCTCCCCCCCCTCCCCTCCCCTCTAGTGGTCCTGTCTCTCTCCCCCCCCTCCCCTCCCCTCTAGTGGTCCTGTCTCTCTCCCCCCCCTCCCCTCCCCTCTAGTGGTCCTGTCTCTCTCCCCCCCCTCCCCTCCCCTCTAGTGGTCCTGTCTCTCTCCCCCCCCTCCCCTCCCCTCTAGTGGTCCTGTCTCTCTCCCCCCCCTCCCCTCCCCTCTAGTGGTCCTGTCTCTCTCCCCCCCCTCCCCTCCCCTCTAGTGGTCCTGTCTCTCTCCCCCCCCTCCCCTCCCCTCTAGTGGTCCTGTCTCTCTCCCCCCCCTCCCCTCCCCTCTAGTGGTCCTGTCTCTCTCCCCCCCCTCCCCTCCCCTCTAGTGGTCCTGTCTCTCTCCCCCCCCTCCCCTCCCCTCCCCTCTAGTGGTCCTGTCTCTCTCCCCCCCCTCCCCTCCCCTCCCCTCTAGTGGTCCTGTCTCTCTCCCCCCCCTCCCCTCCCCTCCCCTTTAGTGGTCCTGTCTCTCTCCCCCCCTCCCCTCCCCTTTAGTGGTCCTGTCTCTCCCCCCCCCTCCCCTCCCCTTTAGTGGTCCTGTCTCTCTCCCCCCCTCCCCTCCCCTTTAGTGGTCCTGTCTCTCTCCCCCCTCCCCTCCCCTTTAGTGGTCCTGTCTCTCTCCCCCCTCCCCTCCCCTTTAGTGGTCCTGTCTCTCTCCCCCCTCCCCTCCCCTTTAGTGGTCCTGTCTCTCTCCCCCCTCCCCTCCCCTTTAGTGGTCCTGTCTCTCTCCCCCCTCCCCTCCCCTTTAGTGGTCCTGTCTCTCTCTCCCCCCCTCCCCTTTAGTGGTCCTGTCTCTCTCCCCCCCCTCCCCTTTAGTGGTCCTGTCTCTCTCCCCCCCCCTCCCCTTTAGTGGTCCTGTCTCTCTCCCCCCCCTCCCCTTTAGTGGTCCTGTCTCTCTCCCCCCCCCCCTCCCCTTTAGTGGTCCTGTCTCTCTCCCCCCCCCCCTCCCCTTTAGTGGTCCTGTCTCTCTCCCCCCCCCTCCCCTTTAGTGGTCCTGTCTCTCTCCCCCCCCCTCCCCTTTAGTGGTCCTGTCTCTCTCCCCCCCCCTCCCCTTTAGTGGTCCTGTCTCTCTCCCCCCCCCTCCCCTTTAGTGGTCCTGTCTCTCTCCCCCCCCCTCCCCTTTAGTGGTCCTGTCTCTCTCCCCCCCCCTCCCCTTTAGTGGTCCTGTCTCTCTCCCCCCCCCTCCCCTTTAGTGGTCCTGTCTCTCTCCCCCCCCCTCCCCTTTAGTGGTCCTGTCTCTCTCTCCCCCCTCCCCTTTAGTGGTCCTGTCTCTCTCTCCCCCCCTCCCCTTTAGTGGTCCTGTCTCTCTCCATCCCCTCCCCTTTAGTGGTCCTGTCTCTCTCCATCCCCTCCCCTTTAGTGGTCCTGTCTCTCTCCATCCCCTCCCCTTTAGTGGTCCTGTCTCTCTCCATCCCCTCCCCTTTAGTGGTCCTGTCTCTCTCCCCCGCCTCCTACCTATCTTTGTAGTGTGGCCTGGCAGCGGACAACAGTACAGAAGCTTCTGTTTCCTGTACCCCGCCAGACTGACAGGAAGTGCTTTCACTTCCTGTCAATCTGGCCGGGTACAGGAAACAGAAGCTCCTGTTACGCTGTCCGCCGCCTGGCCATGCTGCCCTGAGTAACAGGTATGAGGGAGTGCTGTGCGCTTCCCTCTTGCCAGATCACTCAGATCTTGCGCCCCCCATAGGCCGGTGTGCCCTAGGCAGGGCCGGCCTTAGGGGTGTGCGAGCTGTGCGGCCGCACAGGGCGCCATGGTGCAGGGGGCGCCCTGCGGCCGCATAGCTCACACGGCATGTCTGTTAGCCGCAATGCTAACAAGGCATTTGCCTTGGGCGGCATTTTCCAGGGGGCGGCAAAAAAAGCCGCTCCCAAATGCCCAAGGCAAATGTCTTGTTAGACTTGCGGCTAACAGACATGCCGGGCTGCTGGGCGGTCGGGCGGCGCTGGCGGGCGGCTGGCGAGGGAGCACTTCCTCTGAGCTGTATGCTCAGCTCCCTCGTAGTGTGTGTATGTTAGTGTGTGTCTGTGTATGTTAGTGTGTGTATGTTAGTGTGTGTCTGTGTCTGTTAGTGTGTGTCTGTGAGTGTGTGTCTGTGTCTGTTAGTGAGTGTGTGTGTCTGACTGTGTGTGGCTGTCTGCCTATGTTTGTGTGTGTGTGACTGTCTGCGCGTGTGTGTGTGTGTGTGTGTGTGGCTGTCTGACAGTGTGTGTTTGACTGTTTGTCTGTGTGTGTGACTGTGTGTGTGTGTGTGGCTGTTTGCCTCTGTGTGTTTGGCTGTCTGCCTGTGTGTTTGTGTGTGGCTGTCTGCCTGTGTGTGTGTGTGTGTGTGTGTGTTTGTGTGTGACTGCCTATGTGTGACTGTCTGGGCAGACTAGATGGGCCGAATGGTTCTTATCTGCCGTCACATTCTGTGTATGACTGCCTGAGTGTGTTTGTGTGTGTGTGTGTGTGTGTATGGCTGTCTGCCTGCCTGTGTGTATGTGTGTGTGTGTGTGAGAAACAGGGTGTGTGGGAAGGGGTAAGGAGTGGGGAGCGCTGTGAAGATTTTTTGCACAGGGCGCCCAAATGCCTAAGGCCGGCCCTGGCCCTAGGCGACTGCCTAAGTCGCCTATAGGACGTGCCAGCCCTGAGGATACAAGCTATGTCCCTGATGCTACTTCACGTTTAACGGACACATGCAGTACAAGGATTATTGGCTACACAGGTGAATATGCATTTTGCCCCCATTTCTCACCAATAAAAATGCATCTTCACCGGTGTCCCTTAATCCCCCTCTTGAACTTCATACCCCCTTTTGTGTTTCTTTTCTTTTGAATCTCTCACCCACTTTAGAATATCTTATCCTCCAATGTGTCCCTTTGTGTGTCTTTTACTTCACTCAGCCCCTCTGCGTGTATTTTTTTTTTACCCTTTCTGCTCTTTATGAGTCTTCCCTCCAGCACCGTTTGTGTATCTCTTTATCCCATTCCTCAACGCCTCCTTGTCTCTCACCCAGCTACTTGTGTGTCTATGTTTCACCTCTGTGCCCCCTTGTGTTTCTCTACTCTCCAGCACCATGTCTCGGTCTTCCCCCCAGCCCATGAGGGTCTCTTTTGCACTTGTGTACCAATTTCTCCCCCTGCCCCTTTTGTGTGGCTCTTTCTTCCCATCCCAGCTCCTCTGCCTCCCCTCCAGCTGTCTCACACCAACCCATCTGTTTCTTTTCCCTAAGCACAGGCCCTCCAGGTGTCTCATTCCAGACTCTCTTTTGATCCTTTCCCAGCCAGGCCCGGACTGGCCATCGGGCACACCATGGCCATGGGCCGAGGCCGGCAGGGGAAGGTCCCAAGATCTCCCCTGCCGGTCTATGCAGGGCCGGCACTATGCGAGCGCCGGCCCCGCTGTATTCCATGGAGGGCCGGTGGATCAAAGATCTCCCTTACCGGCCCACTTGAAGAGATGCGGCTGAGGAGGGAGAGGACCCGGCGGAGCTCTATCTTGCAGCTCCGCCGGGTTCCTCTCGTGAGATCTGGAACGTTGCCATGGCAATGACCGGATCTCGCTAGAGTTCACTCACCACTGGACCACCAGGGAATGGATGGCAGAGTGCCGGTCCCCCCCCTTCCAGGTTTAAGGTAAGAAGGGAGGGGGGGGGAAATTTAATGCCTGCTTAGTTTTTTTTTTTTAATTTGTTTATTTATACCCCCCCAACACACAAACATTCATTCACAGCACCCACACACACAGCACCCTCACAAACATTCATCCACAGCACCCATCACACACAGCACCCATCACCCATCACCCACATCACCCATCACCCACATCACCCTCACACACAGCACCCATCACACACAGCACCCATCACACACCGCACCCATCACACACCGCACTCTCACACCGCACTCTCACACACCGCACTCTCACACACATCACCCATCACACACAGCACTCACACACACAGCACATCACCCTCACACACACATCACCCTAACACACAATCCACAATTATATCCACAATTGGACTACAGTGTACACTTTTTATGGTCCCCAGATCAGGTTATCATAGCTACCTCTGAGCCCACTTTTGCTGTATATATTGTACATATTCAATAGCCCTTTCCGATTGCACAGATTTTGAGCATTCCCTTTAATATAATTGCTGTCAGTGAATGAGCAATTGTTTACCCAGGTTTCCCTAGAAGAAGCCATGGTTGATTTGGATAGGTTAGCCCCTATTATTATTTTTTCACAGTCTAAATGCCCACAGCGTTTGACTTAGGCACCTATCCAGTTGTAGCTTTAGTTAATCTACTAACAATTGCTAGATGTCATTGTTTCTATCACACACAATAGATGACACGTTATTGTCTCCCTATAAGTTTTTAGGATCGGAATTCTAATAAAAGTAAATTTTTAATCACACTACAGAATTGTAAATTATAACACAGATCCCATAGGGACCTTTTCCGTGACACCTGGCAGTTGTTCTTTCCCTCCAGGGATCATTCGCTCTATAGTTTATCACACATTTGTGAGGGTTACCCCCGTTGTGTTCCCTACACACACCCACTGGTTCCCTTAGGGGCACCAGTATACTCTTCACCCTCTCTGCCCTGCCTCCTTCTTAGTGGGCCACTGTAATAAAAAAAATGCCCGGGCCGAATTTTTTTCCCAGTCCGGCCCTGTTCCCAGCCCCTCTAGCTGTCTCTTTCTCTCCACAGCTGTTTGTTTATTTCTCCTCTTCCCCAGCCCGGGGGTTCGTAAATTCTTCTTGGAATCCAGATTAATTTGTGCACGCAAATACAAAAATTTGACTCAAGAGAGTTGCTAAAACAGTTGCTATAATTTAGAGTACAGCTGCAACTAAAAATTATTTTCATCATATATTAATCAGGCACTTGTTTAAGCGATTAATCAGAATTAAAATAAAATACACAAACTGAGTGTGACATATATTCAACTCTAGACTAAAACCACCAATGCAAAATGTTTTCCTCCTTGGCAAGGGGCAGAGCCGATCCTAGGGTCACAGACGACTGGGTGCAAAACATTTTAAGTGTGAACAGGTCAGCCTGGTCATCATACCATACCAACTCCTCCCCTTCGCCAGTGTCCAGTCATGCATGTTTCTATGACAATGAAGACCCCTCTCCATCTATAAGCCCTAACGCTTTTTGTGATCAGACACTCGCGGACAAACACAAACATTCACTGACAGACTGGAAACACAATCTCACGGATTTGAAACACAAGCACTGACAGACTCCTAATGACAGACACACAATCTCACCTATTTGAAACACACAAACAGATACACACTTTAAGGTTATTCCTTATTGACTGATCGATCTTCAGCTTGGAGGTCTCTTTTCCTGCTCCACACTCCTCATTTGCATGCGCTGCCCGGCCTCACCACTGACGGCAAGTGAGTAGCAGGAAGAACAAATAGTTACACCTCTCCCCTAAGCTCCTGCTTACTCTCCCGACCAGGATATTTCGGCATGGTAGGCACCTACCAGGGCAAGCAAGTGCCTACTCCGCCTTGGTTAATAAGCGCCACACAGCGACGTCCTGGGTCCCCTAAGACAGGCCATCAGCTTGCTCTGCACAGCCCCTCCCCCACCTTCTAGGAGCAGTCGCGTGCACCGAACCAGGAGTGGCCCTGGTAAGGAACCTCTTAAAGTAGCATGGAATCTTTATGAAATACTAATTTTGGCTGTGTTGGAATTTTACTGCATTTCAAACCAAGGCAAGAGATGAACAGAGACAAAGTAGGGACTACTTTATCTTTGTATTTCTTCTCTGCCTGACTTTGACACAATATGAAGTTAAGATTCAATCCCTGCAGTCATCAGTGACAGCTGAAGGGAATTGGCTGTACATTGAGAATCCTGCAACCCCCCATCAATCTTAAAGCTAATCTCATGCATGTGCAAGAGTACAGCAGTGGACAAAGCTGTATCAAGATGGAGACACCGATGAGGTTCAGGTAAACTCACTTTACCCGCCCCCAAACCACCAGCGATGTCACCATCAGGAGACTTTGCAAATTCGTCAGTCTCCAAAAGGTGACAGTGCTGCTTAAAGTAAGCCTGGACTTGCCCTTTTTTATGCTCTTCCCTTTCCTGCCTCCAGACTCAAGGAGTGAGTCAAGCAAAGAGACAGGTATAGAAAGTTGAGCAGCTGTAGTTACGATTGAGGATTAGGTTTGTTTGCTACTGCTGCACCTATTCCCTTCACTCTGCAAATGCATCTGTTTGTACATTAATAATTTGTTCAGGTGTCCAAAAATTCAGCCTTCCAATTCTTGGGTCAATGAGGCGAGTTTAGCTCTTTGGTACCACCCTCAGTGGATCTCAACAGATCATATACAAGTGCAGGCACGGCCGAGATTGTGATAGTTTATGTCCACTCAAACACGATGACACACCCATACTCTATTCCAGTGGTTGGCAACCTTTGGCACTCCAGCTGTTGTGGATTACATCTCCCTCAATAGTCTTACAGCCATAATACTGGCAAAGAAACACCCGGAGTGCCAAAAGTTGCCTAACCCTGCCCTAGTCTGCAATACTTCATTAGTATTTGCAAGCATTAATGTATTTATTTTTATCAACAGAATGCAAACGATTAGAACATACCAGCCAAAATATCTTTGTAATGCCAAGCCTCCATTGCAATCCAATAACCAGTCTCATGCTGATGAGCTGCATTAACACAACTAAACAGCTGTCCATCACTGGCTTTGCTCCTCTTCCTGAGTTGTGTTTCAAAGCAGTTCTTTGCAGCAGACACATACTCTAAGGAATCCATGTATAAAGTGAAATTAGGAGGCAAAAATTTGGTTCTTTGTTGAGCTTATTTGCATACACCTATCCAGAATCCCTTGCAGTAGTCAGAGCACTGTTAAAGTGAGATTTATATGGGAAAAGCAAGTGTTATGGCTTGACTTGTGTGTGGTATTTGTGTTTAGCTATGTATTATATAATATATTCACATACCCATCATAGCTCTGTTGGTTTGTACCTTCATATACATATTTCTGCACCAGTTCTTTATGTACAAGGTTTTTCTATCCTGATCCACTAGAAGTGCTGTATTACATCAGGATAAGTACTTATGGATCAGGGAAATAAATCAGACAGGAGACCAATTATTAATGCTTTAGCAGCCAAACACATTTTAATAGACTTTGTATTCCAAGAACACTCCCCTCCCCTCAAAAAAAAAAAATAAAAAAAAATCTTGTCGAAGTTATAATGTGAAGCAACAGAGTTGCACATAATACAATCAAATGTTTTCTAAAACAAGGAAAAAATAAGCCTGTTAAAAGCTCCCACGCTTCCTCCCTCCCATCTTGAGGGAAAAACAAAAACAAAAGAATCCCCCCTCCCCTACCAAAAGAAACAACTCCTTTTTAGAAGACTCCACGTGTACATCCCTTTTCCATCAAGGAGTTCTGCAACCAAATGCTCCATGAGAGAAAGGGGATCATAATTAGCTACACACCTATATATATGTATTTAAAATATATATTATATAAGTGTGCATAACAGGTATATTTGAGAAGTTAGGAGCCTTTTTAATCAGTGCATCCAGGTAATTCCTTGATGCCCCCAACCAACTTCCTATTAAATTGCGTCTTTGCCTCTGAGTCATATGTAAAGATACAGTACCAGCTGCTGCAAAATAAAAACACAACAAATTGTAAAACAAGGACTACGGTCTCAGCTTATATGTATCTTAATAAAAGAACATTTCAGATTGCATCAATCAGTGAAACAGGATTCTCCTTCTAAGTACCACAATACTATTAAGATTTCAGACTTAATGGTGGAAACATAAGAAAAGGGGGGGGGGGGGAATAGTAATAGCATTTGATGGATGGATATGTTGAAATGTACTTGAGGTTGAGCAGGCCAAGGTAAAGATCGAGGGTATAGATAACCTACACGACAAAAAGTGAGAGATATATATATATAAAAAATATGGTGGTGGTTGATTCATTTTCAGCAAGAATTTGTCTGGCCACACAAAGCCATAACCAGCTCAATATGGCACTCAGGAATGTAATCATTGCTTGCAATGGCACCCACTGGGATTGTGATTATGCCTGATTGGTTAGCAAAACTGTCTGCCAGCTTTAGGTTTGGTCTCAAGCTACGGCTTACAAGTGGTGACTTAGAGACACTTCACAGATAAACCAAAACATGAAAAAAGTCAGTTTTCGCCAAAAACAAGTGACATTCGGCATATTGTTTTTAGGCACATTTTCAAATTCCATCATTATTTACTGGCATCAAAATTTTGATCTTTGATGATACAGTTCCTGCCTCTGTAATTTTCCAGTCTAGAAGCAAAATACAGCAAGGGGCCAAGTTCAATAGAAGGTACATGATGAGACACCTGTCTTATTACATAGTAATTCTGATCAAAAATTATTTGCAAAGCATTAAGCAAAGAAATTTCAAGGAACACTTGGAACGTCAATTTTGTATTCTGATAAAAGTTTTAAAGCATACTATGTATTCACATTATAATACAACTGCCATGTATGACAAAGATCAAATAATAAATAACCTATAACTTTTGTTCTGATGATCCTTTTGGACGTGTCTGCAAGCCATTCAATTTACTTTAGTGGCTTAGTCAAAATAATTTTTGGTTTGTTTTAAGACTAATGTATTCCCTTAAACAACCAACCAATGAAAGTTTAAATAAAAAAAAAAAAAAAAATGGCTTATATCTAGAAATGAAAACAATGCTGACAGATTATAGAAAAAAGCAACATTTTAGTGTGTAGATCATGACAAACATTTGACTGGTGAATGTTCATGAGACAGTCCATCAGTTATGAACCGGAGAAGCCATTTTTGACTCACTGTAGACTACATTGACTCGTAGCTCATTCACTGAGACATT
Source organism: Pelobates fuscus (assembly GCF_036172605.1). Lineage (NCBI taxonomy): Eukaryota > Metazoa > Chordata > Amphibia > Anura > Pelobatidae > Pelobates > Pelobates fuscus. The sequence continues at coordinate 111,810,137 of NC_086323.1, read as the reverse complement.
CTGCAAGTTGACTTCCAACTTTTTTCAAACCGATGCTTAGATAGCAGATAAATATGTTTGGTAAGTGCGATTACTATCTATGCAATACAACTGTAAAACAGAACTCAATCCTTCCCCCCCTTTCCCCCCCAAACAGGTTTCTGCCAACTATAAGACATTACACAGACAACTATGGCATTGCCTTCGCAAGCATGCTGTTACTAGATTTCCTGTTAAAACCAATCAGGTTTTCAAAATATATTTGGTCAGAGGAGCATGGACACAAGTTGTAAAATGCACTTTTGGACAATGTTGAAAAGGGAATATTGGCTATAAGATGTTTACAGAATACGTCGGCAGCAATGGAAGGGTGTTCATATAGACAATATTACACAATGTTTTAGGAAGAGGATTAGGGTGGGGCCAGTGCTGACCTGATACACATCTAAGGTTTGTAAACAATAGACAGTCTTTTAAAACGCTGCCCCAATGCTATTAAATGGAGTATATCCCCCTTTGTACTGTATGAGCAAAATAGTAAAATTAAGTGACCATTTAAAAAAAAAAAAAAAAAATAGCATTAGGACACGGAAATATATTGAATATACGTGAACACACGTTTTAAGATATTTTCAGAGCTGCAATTGTACATTGCCCCTTACACGTAAGATTTTCAAAAAATGCTCAAGAACCTCCTTCTGCCCCCCTTAAAACAAACAAACAATACCATTGACACAAATCCAACATCAGAATGAAAACTTAAGAGCACAAAGGGGTAGTCTGAACAATTGTAATTTCAGCGGCATACAGTAACAATAGATATCTTTTGCTTACTTGAGCAAATTTTAATTTTGTAACAAAACATGAAAGTTCTTTTTTTGTACTTTTTTTGTAATAAATGCGGAGGGAATAGAATGTCTTTCCCTTCCTTGTCAACCTGAAATTTAGCTCAGTTTTTCCTGTTCCCTCCTATAGGTGCAGTCTTACAAAAATAGTATATAGTGCTTTTTTATTTTAGAAGCCAAGTCTAAATATGTTGCCAAAATTCACGGTTCTGGATTAACCCACAAGCAGTTTTTGTTAAAATGTTATCAAACAACTATTCTTTTGCAGATAGTGTACTAACCAATTCAAATTGTAAGCTTCATAAAAGGCAAAACAATATGCTATTTGTAAAATCAGATTAGAATTGTTAGTCCAAGAAGTTCATGATTATTATTAAGTGTTATTCACAGTAGTCCACATATGCCACAATAACGGCCACAGAAAAATGCTTAACCCTTTCCAAATGCATTTCCAAGAAGTAGCATTACAAATTAAACCTAACTATTTTTGGCCTCTCTGGCAGTCGGTGTAAATTTGACTTCTAGCTATTTAAGAAAGGCATCAGTTTTGAAACATACGGGTTAAAAAATTACAAAGCAAAATAGATTAAAGCATCTTTCAGAATCATAGGATATATTTATTTATCTGCTGCTATATGAATCACAACAGTCTGTATAGATGGAGTAGGAAATGGAGGATTAGGAATGAGACCAGGTTCATATTCTGCAGTTTAAAACAGAAAAAACTCCCAAACAAAAAGTGTACAAAGCACTATACTACACACATAGAATGCAGTAAATGTCTTGACTGAAATGAGAACACAGGTTTGGTTTTGTTTGCAGGGTGCGCAAGGGAAAGCATCATGTTCCAATGCACAACTGCAGTGTTTGTTAGTAACATTACTAGACATATCAATTCATGCCATTTCTACTGCAAAATTCCCATTTAGCGTAAAAAGGTTGCCCTATGTTAATGGTTGAACATGGGTAACTGAAATGTAGTAGCCCTTTTAGAATATTAGTCTTCGCCTCTAAATGGTTTATTAACGTCTCATTGCATTGAAGTAAAAGGATTACCAAATTGCAGATTTAAAGCCCCAAAAAATGGCCATCCTGTAAGTACAGCAGAGTTTGAATATTTTGCAAGAGGATTAGCAGATCATTGCAGTCCAGAGGGAGAGGGACTCTCTAACACACTGCTTTAGAATTTACACTTGCAGGTAACCATGATACATTCACATCAGACAGTTGGGTTTTATACTCTTAAAAAACAAAGCAAGCTAGGTCGCAGTACACACAACCTTCAAAAGCAGATAAACCTGAGTGATAAATAATAAGAGCCCATGGGATGCATTTTATGCATAAATAGGCAATAATTAAAAATAAAGCAAAAATAGCAATAGTGTATATTTTCCACTTGACACTTCTACATTTCAGTTGTAAAAAGGCAGTAAAAAGTGGATTTAAAAAAAAAAAGTTTTGCACATAAAGGAAACTAGATTTAATCAGAACCAGAGAAAAATGTAAATGCAAAATACATTGCTATATTCATTTTTATTTAAGTAAATCTGCTTGATTAAGTAAAAATGAGTTGTTTTTGAAACAGAATTTGTTTTCTTACATTAAATGCCTATCAAGCAGACCTCACTCTATGATGAGCAAACTATGCACAAGCATGCTTAAAGGTTTTAGGACAGTATTCTTAATATTTGTCCCTGCAATCGTTTGCTACACCTATACACAATTCCTTAGCACAGATGTACACTAGAGCTTTAATAGGGTCTACATTTAGCTATAGATTCTGGTTTGCGGTTGCATCTGATTGCAAATTATAATACTCCTCCATACACACACTGGTACATAGCCTATAGACTCCCACACATCAATATCAAAATATTAGGTTAGTTGCACAGGGTCCTGTATGCCTCTAAACTGGTCACAAAGTGAGTTGGGAAGATGATCTTTGATCAGGGATAAAACCATAATATAACAAATAAATGTAAAGTTACATAACATTAATTTTTGCAATCTCATTTTATATTTACCCTGCGACTAAAAGCAAAGTTTACTGCAGACACAAGAGGCAAAATGGGCAGTGTCACCCCTCCAATCTTTTCTTAAAAAAAAAAAAAAAAAGGGAATGAGATCCTTTAATCAGCTGACTGTCCCCTGACATGATACCGAAAGTGTTCAATTTAAATGTTCGGTAACTTGATAGGACATCAGAACTAGATAGAACTCATAGCTCTGCAATAGATTCATTGTGTTTTTCATTTACCTATTGGATAATTGGGCATTTATGGGAAAGTACAAGATTGTTTATAAAATACTTAACAGGAGAGATTATATATATATATATATATATTTCCCCCACATGGTTCGATGATGTAAAGCAGCACTAGGGACAGCTGCAAGGTATTGGCTGAGTCTATGGAGGATCCATAGACCTTGAGAGTACAGCAATGACAGTACGGTCGTTGAGGAGTGGCGCAAGAAAGATGGCAGCGGCTGCAAGGAAAAGGTTCAGTTAAGTAATCTCACTTTTACCTGCCCACTGCTGCCACCGGACTCCAGTGATATCTCCATCGGGGGACTTTGCAAATTTGGTAAAGGCTACAGACTGACAGTGCCACTTTGAGTTACATTTTTGCTGCTGGATTTTGCAAATATACATAATAAGCATCCATAATATTTAGTGATAAAATAAAGCTAAAATATCGGCCAAACAGTTTTAAGTCAAACTAAAATTATCTGTGGACGACAGTGTAGCAAATCTAACTTTTCCCCATGATGCCATAGGTTATGGAGAGGAAAAAAAAAAAAGTCCAATTAGTTTTTCCTGACAATTATCTGGCTTCATTAGGATGAGTTGCTAGTATTCAAAAAGTAGGGACAGGGTTAACTGTGACCAGATTTGAGGTTATAATAGGTATCGTTGGTTCTACCAAATTTATATCACCAAGACATAATGCATACCATAAATAAATAAATAAAAAAAAACAAAAAACATGCCACTAATTTGACACCCCTGTATATTTTGGACAGGAAGAATAAAGCAACCTCTGTAGACTAAGCTTCTATTTGACAGAATGGATTGTTTAGACCCTCAATGGTTTGTCACCTCATAATTGCAATTCACAAACAAGTCTCAGCAGTGTGTATATACACCCAATATGTATACATTGGCTGTACAGTAGCATGTGTTGTGATCAGCATACTCCCCTTTAATGTTCAAGATTAAGGCACAATTGAGCTGCTACAGTACTAGAGGCATTGTGGATGAGTTGAGATTGGTTTAAATGTGTTCATATCAAGAAATTAAGCCATTTATTTTAGCTTGAAGGGAAAAAATAGAAAAAGTAACTTTGGAATAATCTACACATGGCTTACAATTTCAGGATCTACACTACTAGCCACGCTTTAACGGGACACTTCACTGCCCAAACACACCAAAAAAAAAAAACATTCCTGCCTGCTGCCTTTGGAAGCCATCCCCTTCCTACCCAGCTCAAACTTTCTGTGGTTGTTCAATCACAGACTTCCCAATGCAGCTTAATGGGAAAAGTCTTTGCAAGGCAGGTTCTCTGGGTAATTGCCTGACAGTTGAGTTTAGCTCCACTGAGCAAATCAAACCAGGAAGTAACAGGACCTGTTGTGTGAGAATGTATTACATTTAAATTGGATTTTCATTATTCTAGTACAGCTTTAAAATGGTTCTTATACTGTGCATCAATACATACACCAAATATACAGATCTTTAATTACAAAGCAACTGTTAAGTGGAGAAGCAGACTCCATTTTCCTAGTGCTTTCAATTACACCCTATTTGAGATGATACAATTAAAATGCTTTCTATAGAAACAAATCCTGCAATATGTATTCTTAATAAATAGGAAGGGGGTGCAAACATCCCTTCCCCAATAAAAACAAAAAAAACTTTACTTTGTTTCTATAAAAAGCAAAACATTGCATGTTCTTAGTGCTTAACTGAGATCTCCGGTCTAGGAAACCAATTTCAGAGCCAAGAGGTGTTACCAATTCTATTCACTGGGGCCAACACTACTGAATGAACACCAAGTTAACCAACAATAAAATATCACTAATGATATTTACTTCAAAGGATTAAGAAAGACAAATATTAGCAGCATGTTCTCAAAATATATGCAGCAATGTCCTCCCTGCTTGGAAATCAGCATTTATTTGCAGTACACTATGTGTTTCCAACCAATGATTGTTCTCATACTATACCCGTGTCCTTTTATCAGCTCTACCCCTTGATTAATAAGCTACTTGTTTACAACCTATCAAAAAAGAATAAAAAAATTATATATATATGTGTATGTGTATGTGTATGTGTATGTATATATATGTATATATATGTGTATATATATATATACACACACATATATATATATATATATATATATATATATATATATATATATATACACACACTTTTTTTTTTTAAAGCAACATGGCTTTGTCAGTCTCAAAGTGCAATGTAAACAAGTTTTTAGACAACAATGATGTATACCAGTAAACCAGAAAACAGGGTGGGGGTCTTAACTAAAGGTCAATTCTTAATAGCAGAAAGAAAATCATTAAAAGGCCACTAACTTTTCACTGGCATGGTTGCATCAAAAATGCATTAAAAAACTGTAGGGACTAGGGCTGTAAAAAAGTGATTCAACTACTAAATGGCAGAGAATTGAGCGGTGAAACTGCAGGGGCATGATCTACACACCAACACTGCTTTATCACGCTACAACAGTTTTGGTAACTATAGTGTACCTTTAACATGTAGAGAGTTAGCCACAACCCCACAGTACAGGAATAATTTCTGGTAAATATGCTTGTCACACTGAGCACCATTGCATTATTACATGGGCTATTCACTGAAATTTCTGTGATTTAATATCAGACTTGCAGAATTTAGACTAAAATTGCAGAGTTTGAGATTTTCTTTATCACATCTGGTACTCTGCTATTTCTTGCAAGTTGCTTCCTAATTATTTTTTTCAGTGACTAACCTGACAGAAGTAGCTGGGATGAGTTAGTTATTTAACTGTGGAGGTTTAATGGTGCAGCATTAAGTTTGACAATATGTTCCAGGTTGATTTTCCATGAGTGTCTACCACAACCATATCTTCAATACCCTTGCCCAATCAGCACAGGTGGTTATTTAAGGTCATAGTATGACTGATCTATCCATGTACAAAAAAAAAAAAAAAAATCCATACTAGTGATACAGAATAAAAACAATTGCTTTATGAATGGGGTTTGAACACCTTTTGATGCCACTCTGATTGCATCATTACAACTATGTGAACACAAATTGGATATAAAACTGTAAGAGTCACATTTGTCCTACACAAATACAATCAGATTTTGGTAAAATAACGACTGACCATTGTGCTGAATAATTTAGAGTATAAAATGCTTAGAACAAAATTCAGTTATTTTAAGTGACTTTCTTTAAAAAAAACCAAAAAAAAAACATCTGAGATGTATCTGAAGGGGCAATTTTGTTTAACATAGAATTAGCCTTCCTGCTTGACTGGCTCAGTTACCTTACAATAAACACGCTCAATAAGTGCAGTTGGCACATGGCTCTCAAACAGTTACAATTAACTCTCATTGGCTCTACAACGACGTCGGATTTAACATGTTCACTTTTGGAAATCTTGACGTGAACGTGTTATGTAATTGGGAGACATATTGCGCTGATGACAGTAGGAACAGTGAGCAGCATGTTTTGCATAAATAAGTTGCATGTGTCTTTGAAACGTTTTTTTTTTTATTTTTTTTAGAAATTCTAAAGTTGGTCTGTTTTTTTAAAGAATAAGTAAGGTTGGAATATTACGGTCACTGCTAATGTAAAATAAGTTCTCCCATACTAAAAGTCCAGACTGTGATGCTATCTGCTAAATACTGGCTTTTCCAGTTCATGACAGTACTAAACAAGCATACAACTTCAGTATCATTCAGATTTATGTTGCAATTAAGTAAATGATATTCAAAATGTGTCCAGTTAGTGACACTTGAGAACAGATTCCTGAACATTAAAGGGTCACTCTTGGTTCCTTAACCCCTTAAGGACCAAACTTCTGGAATAAAAGGGAATCATGACATGTCACACATGTCATGTGTCCTTAAGGGGTTAAACTGAACAGTTAGCCAATTTAGGCTTCAATTTAATAAGATTTCCAAATAAATCAATACGGTAAGAAACATTTCCAATTGATTTATCTACTGAAATCATTGAAGTCTATGGGGATTTTTGTATACATCAGTTGGAAAGTTTTCTAACAGTAATGAATCATTTGGAAATCTTATTAAATCAAGGCATAATAAGCATGTTCAAACTTGTTTGACTTTGTACCCACCCCAACAGCTTAATTGCATTCCCTTGGTTTCTCATTTGCAAAGGGAGAGTGATCCCACCAAAAAATAAAATAAATAAAACAACCCCAAAAAATCCAAAACAGATGTCCTTCGGTCCCAAAAAAACACTACTCCCCTTAACCCTTAAGGACCAAACTTCTGGAATAATAGGGAATCATGACATGTCACACATGTCGTGTCCTTAAGGGGTTAAGGAATCAATGTAATGCTACTTGATCACACACAACGCAACAAGTGGAACTTCGCTCAAAATAAATTTGCATTCAATCGCAATTGATTTTTAAATGATGGAAGCGTTTCGTCTGAACTGCAAATGTAGCATTATATTTATTCCTGTGCAACTGGTAAAGTCAGGGATAGTCAGATTCTCCAGCTAGACCATGCTTTCAATGTAAACTGGAAGATGATGACCAGACACATGACATTTATAAGAGTGAGAACCAAGTATATTTTTATATAATGTATTCAACAGGCAGTATAGCCAACCTGGAGTATCTGGTGATTGTGAATCCCAACAGACCCCATGTAATACCTTGTTTTGACTTTGAAAACAATATTCAAACATAAAAACATCTAGTATAAAGAAAGCTAAAAATAGGTAAACAATTGTTAGGTTGACAGATGATGCTACACATACAGTACTATTAGCTTCTGCACTTTTTATTCAAGGCTTTTGCCCTTTCAACTGAAATGTATTTATCATAATCATTAATTAACACTGTTAATATTTGAAGTACCTCTCTCTGCTTACTGACAGTCCACATTTTTTTTTTATAAAATTGAGACATTTAAGATATTATATTATCCCCTCCAAATAAAAGCATTTATATCTTTCCCAAAAAAATAAAAAATATATGCATATTTATAAGCTTTTTTTTATTATAGGCCTGAAGGCTTGTAATAACACATCCAAATTACAATTATCTGGAGTTTAATTTCAATTGAGCCAACACAGCAAGCACCACTGAGCTGTTTGCGAGTAACACTACAAATAAACATATCAGAAAACAAACTATTTGAGATGCCTCTGTCAAAAAGCTAGATGAGAATATATATATATATATATATATATATATATACATAAAATCGTTTTTTGGATCACAAAGAAATATATGGAAACATAATTACAAGATGAGAACAAACATAACATTCTGGTTTGATACAAATGTCCATTTACATTTGTCCACAATATAAGAAGAAAAACAAAACAAAACAAAAAATCCCGCAATGCAGGTAATAAACATGAAATCCTGAAACCTGGAAGAAACACTACATAATATTAACCCAAATTCTCTTTCACTCACTCTGCACACACACGCACACAATCACAGTTTAGTTATTAATACAGCTAATGGATGCCAAAGAGTTGCTCAATATCGATTATACCATTTAACTGAAACAGCCCAAAAATGCATAGCTATAATCCCATACTGAGCAAGCAGTTTTCCTCCATAAGATACCACCAAGTACCTTAATGTAAAAGAAGTCTACAAGGTGCCCTCCAGCAACAGACTGGCTCTCATGGGAGAAGACTACTTAGTGAAGTGATGGCCAACCAGGGGCATACCAGATATTTGTGAACTAAACTTCCTATTATGCTTAGTGAATGTGCAGGATAGCTGATCGTCATAGATAGTTAAGTTCAGAAAAACATCTGGAATCCCGCTATGTTTCAGCATTGGCTTAGCAGATGTGGTGCTATGGTCTGCTCCCCCTTCATTGGCAAAGAGAGTAAATGCCACATTAACAGCAATGAGATTTAGAGTCAAGACCTTTGAGAAAGGATTTGCAATATTTCTCAATAGGTGATGATACAAAGCATTTTTTCTGGTGGCTTTAACCCACCAAATTGCAGAAGGGAATAATGATCACTGGCTTTGTAAACACACTGTGTTGAAAGCCAGGCCTGAGCTCAAAGCAAAATGCTGGCATTACAAGTGGCCATGCAATATTTGTCACACAGATGTAGAATTGAACTGCTTGATTAACAGAAACAGATTAATCAACCTGGAACAGAAGTGGCCAAATCGTGCCTCGCTCTTCAGTTACAGGTGGACAAAAATGCATGTTTTTCTTCCTCAGGCTTTGTTAGATAATTGACGTTGTAGTAAAAAAGGCAGCACAAAAGTGACTTAAGAGTTCTGATGTGGATTGTATACAGAATAAGTAGTTGGTGTACCTGCAGCCCTTATATTTTTTTACCTCAACTACCACCTAACACAGAAACATCTGCAGGACTGTGGTTAGCTCAGCCCAGCTTTAACAGGTTACTGTTAACTATGTCTTATGCAGTTGATCCTTCATAAAAAGAAACCTGAAAGGGATTTGAATTGGTAAACCTCAATTCCTGCAGCACATGCAAACTGGCATCATGAAATCATGTGATAGGCACCAGAAAACATAATTTTTCCCCAAAAATAAAAAATAAGACATAACCACCTACAGGGGCAGGACTAGGTGATTCTGGTCTGTACCGATCACAGAGCGGTAATATACATCACAGGTATCGATTAGTGCAGGAATTTAGCATGGAAGGATTTGGTTGCAACTTCTACCCACTTAATGAGCCTTAAATCTGCCAAAGGAGACCACTACATATTGTAGACCCTTTGGTAGCACATGGGGTTAAGGCAGCAAGGACACAAAAATAAAAATCTTAATATAAAGAATTTTTGGGGGAAGGGGGTTGACAGCAGGAAGTTATCAAAATGGAGCATGAAGTACATTTACATCTAGAAATTTCACCCAACACCAACATAAAGGGTTATATCATGAGGTTTCCCCCAATGTAAACTCATGTGGATGAAATTACATCGTTGTTAATTCTGTTTGCCCAAAACACAGTAAAAGGGAAATTTTGGATTTTAGAATTAAAATGGTGCAGGCATATAGTAATGTTACTTTAAGCCAATCTGTGCATACCAAATCCATGCTAAAATACAAAATTGTCCAGCAATCTCTCTTAATCTGCAAACATGTAAACAGAACCTAAGAGGTGCTAGTATTAAAAAATGTGGTATTTTTTATGTGAAAGAAAGCCACTTACAAATGGAAACCTCAAAATATAGATGCACACAAATCTTTAAACACTGGATATGTTCCAGTTTCCTGACACCCACTCCACTAGTTGGCTGATTTTTTTTTTTCCCCACTGCCACATTTTATATATCAAAATAGCCAAGGGCACACATTTGAACTTCGTTGTCTGGTTCAAGTATGGAAAAGCTGACTTAAGTAAAAGGCCTTCTTTCATGGCTGAAAAACCACTTTCTGAGAACTAGCATCCCTTTAATCTTCCCAAAGACACAGGCAACACACTTTTCTGCAACAGATAAGGTAGCCATTTCAAAACTTCGTTAAATATACACATAGAAAGGATGTGTGTAGAAAACAAACACAGATACCTGCAGATGTGTGTGGAGTATGTTCGTGCTACACACATGCATTTGTGTGTGTGTGTGTGTGTGTGTGTATATATATCTATATAGCAATCTTAAAGACACTTCTACCTCTGTGCTGGTCTTGACAGAGGGAATCATACAAACTACACTGATTTTATGAGTCTATCAAAGAGTACCTGAAAAGATTACCAGCATGGAAATCATCTTGCCGCTATGGAAAGCATAAATAGGCAGTATATGTGGCAGCCAGAGATGCATGTGTTTACCCCTTTAAAAAGGGGTTAGCTTATAGTTTGGTTTAATACAATGCATATTGTACACTTAAAAAAATAAAATAAATCTTTAAATGCACATGTTGAAGTGCCATAGTGACAACCAGTTCTAGGGGTACACTGCAGGTGATAAGAAAGGGCACACTCAAAAAACATATGGGTTCTTGAATAGATAGGGCACAGGTTCATATTTTGAATGCAGCTGAATAGGATTTTGTTGAACGAATGTAGAGAAAACACATTAAATATTTAAGTTATTTAAGACTGTTCATGAGAACAATTGTATATATATATATAAAAAAAAAAAAAAGACAGTTATTTCAATTTGTAAGCCATTCACTTGAAAATCCTAAACAAAAGACTTTTCTTCTCTAGATTGGTTTTACAAAAATGTCTTTGAAGACTAAATGCCTTCAGTTCAGAGTCTAAGAGCTTCTAGCAATCAGAGGTCTCCTCCTTTTATGGAGATATGTAATAGATTGTTAATGGGATATCGCACAAATTATTTTGCTACAAAAAGGGGCATTTACAACACTGCAGAGAGCGTGAGATAAAAACACTAAGTGGGAAATCCTTGTCACATGCAAGTCCCTGTGCTGTTAGAATTCCCTTAGGAAAGGTAAGGGGACAACAGTACAATAAACAGAATTTAAACACGCAGCCTTCCCAGATGGCCAAGCAGCAAGATTGACGTTCAAACCCATTAAGTGCCACAAGAAAGATAGGAAGATCAGCCTTTTAAATGAACAATGACCCCTTTGCTGCCATTAAAAAAAAACACTAGAATGTAGGACTCTCTGGCAGCAAAGAGATTACATAAAAACCTGTATGTT